>NW_008795909.1:9522464-9551091 GCF_000699145.1 Aptenodytes forsteri
AGGGTGGTGAGGCACTGGAACAGGTTGCCCAGAGAAGTTGTGGATGCCCCATCCCTGGAAGTGTTCAAGGCCAGGTTGGATGGGGCTTTGAGCAACCTGGTCTAGTGGAAGGTGTCCCTGCCCCTGGCAGGGGGGTTGGAACTAGATGATCTTTAAGGTCCCTTCCAACGCAAACCATTCTATGGTTCTATGATTCTATGAAAACCATGTCTCGCACAAACTGAGCTCAGAGAGGCTAATCCTAAAAACTACCTTTATAAATCTCTGTGTAGTGGATGAAGAAAGAAGGAATTAATTACCTGACTAAAAAAAGTGAGCAGTAATAAGGGAATCTTAAAAAGCTGAAAGTTTTAGCCCAAAGCACCTTTCAAGTTTCTGCTGTCACTCTCAGACTGGCTTGCTGCTGTGTCCTACAAGACTTTGGAATTGTTAATAATATACATCAATTTACAGATCTCTCGGATCAGGCAGATTAGACTAATAAGTAGACTGAGTAATTTGAAAAATAAAATTAGGATCTTTGGGCGGTAGACACGATATAAACATCAGTCACATCAGTCACTGTTATTTACTGCTTGTGAAGTACAGCAGGGTACACAGAACAGGGCAAGAGGGGGCCCGTCACCGGGCTGCAAATGGACAGAGATGCCAAGCTATAAATATGCTGATATATTTTTACATTTGTTGTGGCAAAGTCAGGATGGTCGTTGTGATGCTGGGACGTTGCTGGGGCTGTTTTCTAATTATAATTAGATTCTGTTACTTTTCCAGTGTGATTATCAGAGACAGAGTCATGTGTGCTTGCTTTTAAATGCTACTGGCCCTACTAATTATTCTAGGCACAAGGGAACTCCACAGGCAGAGGGGAAATAATTCCAGTCCCAGGAGCGCCTCCTTCTGCTGTCAGATGGTGGGTACCGCTCTCTGTCTGATACCATCACGGTCCACAGCAGGGACATGCTGGAAGATGCTGTGACTGATTTTCCAGTGTCAATCGCAGTGAGCACCCCTCCAGCAGCACACCTCAAGGGGTGCTGGCGGTCTCTCTGCAGGTGCTCTTGCCTTGCCCTTGCTGCTTGCCCTTACATGCTGGTGCCCTCACGTCTGTAGGCTTTTTTGCACCTGTGGATTCAGAGTCAGGATTTGAAAGCAAATGTACTGGAACATTTTCAGAATCCAAAAATAAACAACACCTGTCATTATAAAATGACTTGCTGAAGCAGCCATGCTTGAAAGTCCGTGCCTCATCAGTGCGTCTGATGCTGAAAGGGCTTTTCGTTATTGTTGCTTGCGGTACCCTTGCTCTGCATTCCACAAGTGCCACTACAGGAACCTTCCCAAAAAAACTGCAAGGAGCTGCGCTCAGGCAAAACAGGACCCTGGGCTTGGTGGGTGAAGCTGATGTGCAGAAAGATTCCAGCTGAAAGCACTAGAGGACTTACTGGAGCAGTTCCTCATCTACAAATCCATGGGAAAGTGGAATTAAATAATTGGACTTGACAGCTAGGGAGAACTATGCTGTCTCAGTTTAATCTTCCTTGTAGGATAACACAACTAAGGCAAGCGCAGGAAACAATCTATCACACTAATACAACACTTTGGGACTTTTTTTTTTAATTGTATGCTACCAAGGGCATTTCTGACATTAAGCAAATAGTAGGAAGAAAATGGAGATGGTTCTGTACAAATGTACAAACACTCCCAGAAGCCTTGGCCATACAGCCCCGGGCACTGCTCTGCCTGATCAGGTTTGATCGATGCTCAGGTACCTCAGCGTGCACTTCATCTCCTTGATACCAAGCCAGGAGATTCCAGATGCTGCGTCTGAGCCATTCCAAGGATGCCTCCCACGCTGTGCAGTGGCCTCTGCAAATGAAATGTAAAGACTCGTGGTCCATCAGACCCTGCAAACTTCACTGTATTCATAGAGATATATCTTTAGGGCTGATGCATTCCTTTATGTTTGCGTCTGAATGAATTGTTGGAGCTTCAGAGGGAAAAAGCCTTCACAATCATCCATGGTATTGCTTTTATCAGCTGCAGGCTCTTCTTTACACAGTCTCTCTGTGTGTCAGAGGAAGAACTGACTGACCTGACTCTTGCATTCAAACTTCCATAATAAGTATTTATCGTTTTCCCTAGTTACACTGGCTTTATGCCCAGAAAACAAGGTATTAGTGCCCAGCTTATGTCTTCCTTTGCTCAGCATCAAGTCCTGAGTTCTATTTTCCTTTTTATCCATAGCTCTTTCCTTTCCTGATGATGATGATTCCTTTCAAACATTTGTAGATTGTTTTAAAGTCACCTTTTAATCATCTTGTAGAGCTAGGTCACATATACTTAGTTCCATTAACCTTACTTACTTAGCTGCTATACTGCAAGGCAAGATGCTCCCATCAAATAACGCTTCACCTTCCCCGCTCTGTCTGAACATCAATTACCCTCAGTCCAAGGGACCAGTCACCTCTGCAGCCCAGGGCGCTCTGCAGGCATGTGCGGGTCAGGGTGATGAAGGAAAGCGTTTTAACCCACTTTACAGCTTGGAAATATAGGGAGACAATCCAAAAGAATCCCTTTTGCTTTCAAGAACACTATATTCATCCTCTAAAACAGGAAAGCTAATTAGCCTGGCTGCTCTGACAGTATTTTCTCTTGGGAAAAAAAGTTGCACTCCTTCAACATTCAGAACTTCTTAATCCTGGTGCCAAATGCATTTCTCTGAATTAATATTGGTGGAATGAAAAGGCTTTCTTCTCTGCTTCAGCCTTCTCTCCCAGGATAAATCTTTTTGGAATTTGCTTTATATATTGTGCTTTTGAATGTTCTTTTAAATGTTAAAAAATGACTGTATGAGAATGTCGCCTTCTCATTAGCAAAATTTACTACATATTTTCCTCCATTGTTACCAGTACAGTTCCAGCAGTGTTAACAATGGGAACCCTAGAGCAAATGGACTGGCACCAGCACTTGTCATCTAACTATGGCTGGTCAAAAATGTGTTTGAAAAGTGGTTTTGCGTTTTTTAAATGTGCTTGTTTTTAGTAAGCATTGCCAAATGAACTTTTAAAGTTAAAAAAATCCAATTTTTAGTTATATTTTAATCAGGAAGATATTGGGGGGTTTGTGCTTTTTTGGGAAAACCTATGGGGATGAGTAAAAGAAAGTAGGTACCCCATTACCTGCCTTTCTCTTGACTGGGGGGAGGAAGTTAACAAAAAATGACCAGGAGGGTATGATTGTCTTCATCAAAATGAAATTAAGCAGCTCTTTTTTAATTCAAAATTTCTAACAGAATGCAAAAAAATCATAAACCTTCTGATGTCTTTAAAAAAATTTATTCTAGTGTATATCCCTTCTCTTCATATCACAGACCAGTGTCAGTACAATATAGGCCATCGCGGCAACAGTGTGCAGGCAAGTTTTCAAGTTTCCACGAAGTTTGAAACACTACAGGTAAAGAGACCTCAGCTAGATTCAGCAATGGTAGGAAATGTTTAAATAGTGTTTCTAGCACTGGTAGAAGAAGTGTAGCAGCAAAGCTGTCTGGTGAAAGCTCTGCGGGAAGTCAGAATGGTCCCCTCTGATATTAAAACTTAGCAATCTACAAAAACTGCTTCCATTCATTGGAAACTACTGCTACTTTTTTCCCTTTTGCAATTACTTAGATCTCCTTTGTTACCACAAATCTTTGCTGTAACTAAAACACAGCAAAAGCACATGCTCTGAAATCCTTCAGCTGTGCCTTCCTATAGCCATAGAAACAGAGTTTTGCATGCCCAGGGCAAGGCAAGGTGGATGTGTTGGGATTTTTTTCTTGCAATCTGTCACAAAGTCTATTTGCTTCTCACGAATATGCAAATAAAGGTCCTGGACTGAGGCATTTTTTATTTCAACTCAGACCAAAGGTCACACCTGGGCATGACCTGAACTTGACCAGCCTCCCTCAGCGAACTGTTTTTTATGCTGTTCTCATAATGAATTTAAGTCATCAGCTGTTAATACTTCTGCAAACCTACTGCTTCCTTCCTGGTGTTAGACAAGGATTCAGAGGACCCAGCTAATACTCACAGCTCTATCCAATTTAAGAAGAGGATTTGGAGCTCAGTTATGTTGCTTATTGGCTGCTTTTGAACCTGAGCTGGGACTGAGCTGTGTTAGAACCTTCCATTGGGTCAGACCAAAATAACCCCAGATACGTCAGCACACCTGAACAAAAGCCCCGCTCGGCTTCCCATTTAATGCTCTACCTTCGCGGTGGTCCTGTGGAAATGCCTGCATTTGTATAAGAACATACTCACTGACAATGCAGCCCCTTTTTTTTGATGCTGGCATAAAGTGATATTATTAATAGTTTGTGATCTACTGCACCTTTCATCTGAGGATCTCTCTCAAAGCATTTTAGGAGGCTGAATCAATTTTCAAAACACTCCTGTGTAACATTATCCCCATTTTGCTGGAAGGAAAACTAAGGCAGTGGGAGGCAATTTTCCCAAGGGTTCATTGGTAGAGTCAGAAATAGAGCCCTGGACTCGCGCTCCAAATATAGCCTACATTCTCATCCCATGGCTGAAAACTGAATGCAGGAGTCCCCCCTTTCAATGCTAAACATACCTTCTGCCTGGTGGTTTATGCTTCCGAAACGGCTGCCTGTTGCCATGGGAACTGCAGTTCAGATCGCTGGACCAGATTTGCTTCAGTTACATCAATGCAAATCATGAGCAAATTCATTTAAATTAATGGAGCTACTCCAGATTTCCAGGGGGAGGGAGGATGCAGAGCAGAATCAGTCCCTCTGGATTTGATATAAGAAGGTGGTGATCTCTTGAGAGTGGGAAAAAAATTCTTTGATCACTACAGGGGGAAAAGGATGAAGGATACCTTACAACAAAGGTATAGAAAGTAAATCTGAGAACTTGACTATACCTAGGGTGACCTGGCATTCTCAGACCTACTTCTGACCATTACCAGTAGAAGCTCTTAAAGTTCCCAAACAAGTGTACTGCTTCCTCCTTGCACTGAGCAAAGACCAGATTCATACTTTTACTGCGATAGTAAGTGATGGTGAAGAATGGAGTCAAAGAGTCTACAGGCAGAAAGTGGAAAGGACCAGTTTGTGCTGCTGTTTGCAGGATGGGTCTCACAGGTATGAGGGAGCATGTAGCAAGTCCCCAGGTTGCCTCTCTGTGACCTCTTCCTGGAGGGGAAGGGAATGCCTGATAAACAGGAACTTGAATAAACGAATGATTTCTTCAGTGCCTGCCACAACACCACGAGAACCTGGACTGCTGCTGACCAGGGAAATGGAAGAAATGTGGGAGGCAAGACGTGAAACAGAGACCTCTTCTAGCAATAGTAACCATCGCCCCGTACCTTCCTCGTTACCTTGCAGCAGCTCAGTTCTCTAGGCCAGAGAGCAAAAATCGGTCTGGCACAGCCAGTGTCCCCTCCCATACACCGCTTTGTGTGCAGTGAGAGATGGAGGCTGGCACTGGGGGAGGAAGAATATGGTATATTACAGGGAAGGGACATCTCAAAGGCTTGGAGGTTGGTCACCCTGCACTTGTGCTAATGCATGAAATCTAATTTGAGATGAACTTCTCCTGTGATACTGGAAAGCAACCCATCCTGTGTCCAAGGCTGAGTAAGTAGCTACTGTTTCATACAGTTCACACAGATGCTGGAAATATCCTCCTATAAAGCTCAGTCTTTCACACTGGCAGGGGATATACTGTTAATCTTGCTGGACCTCAAACACTTTAATCCACAGTTATTTAACTTCATTAGTTAATATTCAAACTTCCCAAGCTGTCAGCCATGCAGATTAGATTGTTGCTGACCACCCAAGAGAAACCCTTTGGATCGGGGAGATTCAGTATTCAAAGAAGGTGTTATCACCATGGCAAAACTGATGCAGGTTTTCTGAGTGGAGACTCCTAAACATCCAAGCAAGAGATGGGAAGCCTACGAGCAGCAAGGTTTGGCACCATCTGCTGTTCCTTATGGCAAAAAATCCTGCAGAGCTTTCAGATCTGTTCAGATGTTTACACTGCCAAAGCTGTTCTCCTGATCTGGGGTCAAGGGGCACCTGGCAGTGACACTGGACAGTGGTAGACTCAGCACCCAATTTGGAGGACAGCAGCCATTGTTCCAGGGGGACATTGCAAGACCAGCCCTTGCACATGTCAAAGATGCAGCAAAGATTGACTTCGAAAAGCAGTGCTGATCAGACTAAACATTGTGGCCTAATAGCACGGTGACCCTCCTAAACGTCCCAAAGATGGATCTGGGTCAGCCAGGCCAAGTTTGGGTACATGTTTCAAAAGCCTCTGTATTTCTTGCAAAACAAACATTATTCTTTTGCGCACCACAAAATAAGAGGTCAATGCTCTGATTCAGTATCTCATCACATGCTAAACTTTGGATTTGTCCCATCATTTTATCATAAGCCTGACCTGAGGGTCAAGCTTTTAAAGAAATCCCCTGCTACACGTGAACATGAGGTTCAGGCTGAGGGCCCAAGGTAAGCACTTTCTACACTTGCTGCTGGAACTGCTACCAAGCAAAACATGACCGGACATAATACAGAAATTAAGTTGCTATGTTGCCAATATTTCCAGTTTCTTAGCTCCAGTTCTTGGGAAGATATGAATCCTAATTTTCTTTTTTTTTTAAAGCAATTTTCCAGTTCACAAGATCGGGAAAAAAGCTTGAAAAAGCAACTTAAAATTGAGTTGTAAGACTAATAACAAATTCTGCTCTTAAAAAAAAAACTAGTGGTTTTTATGCTCACTTCATTACATTTGTGAAGACGCAACACATAAGATTTAAATACTTGAGGTTAGTAATACTAGAGATGCCATTACTATGAGACAGCAATATCTGTTCATGTAGGATAAGGGCAACAAGCCAACTTCTCCCCTTAAGTTAGACCACATCAGTCTCACACACAATCCCCTTGAAGATTTATACTTGGAGAATGGAGACTGTCCACTGACTCAGGAAATCTCACCGCTTTACATGATTACCATAATTTGAAGGGGTAAAATGTTTAGAAGGAAAGGCAGAAATTCTCAGAATTTGAGTTTGCTGCTTTTGTTAAAAGTTCAGAAATTAGGCAGTGGTATTAACATTGGACCCATACTTTGTAAATCACTGCTTGACATTGCTCCAGTAAAAATGGAATTATTTCTAGGTCTGATGGAAACATCAAAGAATGAGTATTTCCACTTCCAGATGATCCAAATATGCCCGTTTTCTCAGAGATCTTGGAAGAGGAATATTTGAGGATGACAGTGACAAAAGTTTCCCGAATGACCTCCTGCTCCACACACTGTTTTTTATAGATGTAACCCTGCTGTACGCTATAGGCAGTGGCTCTAGAGTAGTGCAAGTCTTCTGCCTCTAAGAATGGCGATGAAAATCCTTTGGATCTCTGTTTTATCAGTACTTTTTAAAGTATATCATAGTACAAGGGAGAGAGTGAACAGGTAACATCCAAACCACAGTGTCTTCTAATTTTGTCCTCCCAGGCATCTCTGACCATGAGCCTACACCAGAATACCGTACTGGGCATTGTCCCACATCCCTTGTGGCTGCCTGTGGAAGCTGGAAACCAATGCGGTCATACCAATCCATTGGACTGAAGTTATAAAAGGTGCTTTGCAAACTCGGAAGATACCAGAAGACAGAGCTATGATCCCTCCATGAAAAGGCCTTATACCAGTGACTTTACCAGTATGGTTTGCTTTTGCTGACTTTGTCCTGTTTTTTTTTCAGTTACTGTTCACTGCCATTTTTCAGACTACGTAACTCTGTTCCCAGGGGCAGAGATCAGTTACAGTAACACTCTGAGCTCAAAAGGATGGAAGCTGAAAACACTATGTCAGCTAAATATAGATACCGTTGGGTTTGCATAAAGGAACTTTACCTGTAAAAGTCAAAAGCGCGTAACACATTGTGGTATGTAAGTCCCTGATTACCTCTCCTCAGTAACGAGACAGATCGACAAAGCAAAAACATCCACAGACAAACCAGGTCCTAATTACATGACTGTGCCAAAACTGAAGAGCCATAAAAAGGGAGCAGCAGTAAATTATCTCAGCTGCTGCATGAAAATAGAAAAAAAAAGCGTTTGGCTATCATGTTCTCTAGCATGGCTTTCACTCGCTAGAGTTGGTGATTTGCCTGTTTTGCATAGCTTTTTGGCTTTGAGCCAAAAACCATCCTGTCCTGTTCCCATGGTCCCAACGTGCAAACTGTAACCACCTGCAGAATGGCCATGCCCTGCATCTACGCCATGCAATGGAGAACCGTGCAGAGATCCCGCAGCCAGCTGAGACCCGACAGGCCAGGTCCACACTATGGTTTAGCATGTGGGCAGAGCTAACTCAGGTGCCATCCAGACATGCCATTAGTCTCCTTAGAAGAGAGTCCCTCGTAGTGAAAAATCAGGTTCAGATGAATTAAAGTTAGTCTAACCTGGGTGCTTACAGGGAGAAGGAGGATGCTGTGGAACAGGGATGCTTTGCTGAATTCCACGTGAATTTCCAGTGAGGCCAAAGTTTGGACAAACCTGTTAATCTCCACAAACCTCTGTTTTCCCACATAAGAAACCAGGGTAAACCCTCTTACACTCCCAATAGGGACCAATTGCCAAAAGTCATAAAATATGTAAGAAATTCAGTCCCATTCCACATGCATTTATACTATATATTTACTATATATATACAAGGTCTTTATACTAAATTAAGCCTAGGAATAAAACATAGAAATTAATGGCCAAAAAATGGGGAGTTAAAATCTCAGTGATCAAAATGATGTCAAAACATAAACCTACTAAGGAAGGACCAGTGCTGCCTGTCACACAGCTCCCTGCACTCTTCCTCTGGTGCAGAGCCTGGCGTGCTCGATACGTGTTCCTGCACTAAGGCCCCAGCACTAAGTATCTTAGACCCCTCAAATCGCATTCCAGACTTATAATTGCAAAGCAGCTGTCAGCCCTGAGCCCTGCCATCGAACTTCCCCATCTGTTCAGCCCGTCTAGCATTACAGCACAGGACAGCATGAAGGCTGAAACTGTATCGTACGTGAAGACAGAACCTGCTGCACTGCCCACAGGGCCAGATGAGATCACTTGCACTTTCATGGTCTTGAAATCTTTCAAGCTTCAGAGGAGTAGTGGGCAGAAGCCACTCAGAAGAGGGGAGAAGGGACACAGGCAGAAGGATCAAATTCTGCAACATGACTCTGGCAGCTGAGTCAAAAAGACAGACATGCTTAGCTTCACTGAGGAGGAGATGTTTGACTTCTGGCAGGGCTGAGAATCATTTGAGAGCCCCTTGGAGGAAAACCTGATACTGTGACTTTCCCCAAACCCTCCCCCTCCACATCTCTTGCTATTAACTCTTTCTGTAGCAGCTGATTTTACATAGTCTTAAATCATCTGACCTGAAATGTACGCCTTGAGCAAAAGCCTCTCCTGAATTTGTGTGCTATTGCTTAGACAGTGCATCAATGGGGGAGTACCTGTCTGTGAGTCAAACTAAACAGTGGGCCCTGTGCTATAGTCTTTACCAATAATATCAGCAAAACTCCAGATGAAAGCTAATCACTTTTCAATCTCAAGAACAACTATGGAAGTGTAGAGGAAGGACATCAAGATTTGGCTCTGGCTGAATTGCACTAATTCAGTTTCAGGGGAACATACCATATTTTGTCCAGAAGCTGGAAGTGCTTTGACTTGTTATCTTGCCAACGCTCAGTCCGTGAACAAGCAGTGTATACAATCCACATCTCCTGACTCCCAGGACTTTTAGATCCTCCCTAACCCCAAGCCCTAAGCCACTGCACGCGGTCAGCAGGTGCTAAGAAGATGGGAAGAACAAAGCACGGTGCCATTCCCCTCCCACTGAAACTGAAGAAACATGCTGTTGCCCTCCCAGTACCACCCACAGTGAGTAACGGTGCAAGCAGCTCTGTGCTGAGCTCCAGCGGTCCTTGTGCTGACAGATGTTCATGCTCAGGGCTACCAGGGTCACTTCCCCTAACCTGCCTTCCCAGCTGGGCTCTCCTCCTTTAACCCTGCTGCTTATGCCTCCAGGTGACCTAAGATCCCCAAATGTTCCCATCTGATCTTCCTGAGGAGTTTCTGCAGGCTGGGACCTACCCATGAGAAACCCAAACCCATAACACAAGCAGCATCTCGCTCCCCATCCCACGCTCAGGACAGCCAGGATGCTCCATGACCTGCTGTGGCAGCAGTGCCTGGAGCCCCAATCTGCTCGCCTCGGTCCATGTGAGACCACACGTTGCCAGAGTAACTGCGCCTCCGAGTGCTTCTGTGTGCGTGCCTGTTTGTGTGTGCATGCACACGTGCTTGTGTGCCGGTGCCTGCGAGTGCCAGGCTCCCACATGGCAGCAGATTGGAGGCAGAAGCTAGCGTCTCACAAATTCATTTTCTGGCAGAGCATGGATGGGGGAAGGGACAAGCGCTCTTTGCCAGCCCACACAGTTACACTGAGTCCCAGCCTGGATAAGCCAAACCTCTTAAAGGCACAAAATGTGTGTACCGCCAGCAGCAGCTCTGCCTTAACTCCCCTGGACCAGCTGGCATGAGGGCAGCTGTGAGTTCAGCAGCTGAGGCAGAAGGGATGGTGACGCACGCTGCTATATCTGGAGATCTGCTTTATCGTTTTCTGTTTTAACCTCTGAACCTTTGGGTTCTGAGAGCCAGATCCTGAGCTCTGGCTGGCATGCCCTCACTGCATAGCCCTACAGACACTGGTACAGCTACTGGTGATGCTTCTCATCAAGAGTGGGCTTGAGGCATTGCTGACCAGCAAAGAGGGATATGTGTCATCACTGCCACCAGATGCAAGCAAACCACACATTGCCCTAGCGCTCCATCCCTCAAAGTCCTCCTTTGTATCCAGAATCTGGAGCCACATAGTCAGAGATGTCAGCCAGGACTTTCTGTCTGGGGCAAAGCAAATGCTCTCCACGATTTACCTGCAGTACTATGCCAAGGCTGCAATTTGGTATTTTTATCACTCTAGTACATGTTTCCTCCCTACCTACCCATTGGCTTATTCAGAAGCTTTTGCAACCTATCCAGAAAAAATAACCACCGCAATAAGAGGATACTGCCTTCCTGAAGCCCCTAAGTTAAGAAGGGCCAACATTTCCCAGGTTACTGGTGGAATCCCACTTCTGACTATGGAGATCTCTAATCTCAGACTGCTGGAAGGCTGGAGGACATACCGGGCAAAGGATCACTCTGCACCTCTCCTGATCTTCTGTCTCCACCACTGGCTAGACACAGGATTCAGAGTAACATGGATTTTTAGCCTAGCCCAGAAAGCCTGTTCTTACAACAAATAACGGGATATATTTTACTGCCTGGACAGCTGTTGGGTCCACACATGCCTCCTTACTTCAAAGTGGCAATTAGGAGCAGAGCTGAAAGGGCAACATGTCCTTTACTCTAGATCTCCAGCCAAGTCCACAGGCACAGGTTCCACTCACAGACAAGCAGGAATGCTCATGTGGACACTCAGGATATCAAAGCATTCGGGCAGCAACACATGTAGTGACGTGACAATTCTGCAGCGTAAGATGTGGTTTGCTAGCACGTGTAGACTGACATCTCCAAAACACGCTGGGAAAAACCAAGCGCCACCTAGAAAACACTTGCATCAGATCATTCGGACTAATAGTTTTGGGTACAGCTCTTCAAGGACATAACATGGGGTGCTTGCAGCATGTCTTCACCATGAAGGCACTTTACAGGACTTTGCTGCCTGTAGCCTGGAAAATGGGATGATGGAGGAACACCGTGAACTGAGCTGCCTCAGTTCAGGGTTGGTAGCAGCCCAGTCTCATTCCCATAGTGCTGCACTTGCCCTAGTAATCCCTATTTCTAGCCCTCAGCTGGTGAGTCCACACACATTGTAGTGATGAGCTGGAGAGCCTGCCAGCTCAGGAGTTGTGCCCTGGCTGTCTCTGGGTATTGTGTACAAGCCCGTATGGCCAACTCCAGGAGAAGGGAGCCAGCATGACGCAAACTAAGTGGCCAAGTGGGAGCAGGAGGACCAAGAGCCTGGGTGTCTCTCATCTCAGACACACTTATCCTGGAACAAAGAGCAGGTCTGGCTCTAAAGGACACACGGCTCAGGGTCCTGAACAAGCAGAATGGCAGCATGGACTGCACTGCTGAAACAGAGCCACAAAAAGCTGCTGCAGGCCAGGCTGGACACTAGAAGAGAGCAATGATCTCATGGTTCCAAGCTTAGTTTGAGGACTAGCACCAGACATCCAAAACGTGGGTTCTGAAAATATTCCCTGATACCCGGTACTCAAGCAGGAGAGAGGAAAGCACCTTCTGCCATCACAAATCAGGGCACAGGGCTCAATTGGACTGTGCCTGAAGAAGCATGATGGTCACATTTGGTGACATTCAGAGGACGACGTCAGTCCACTATAAACACGTAACCCAGGACCACTTAATCAGCTCCTTCCCCAATGATTCCTGAGGGGCCAGCCTTTGTTCTGAATGTCTATATTGTATGTCTGCAGCAGCCTAACGTAGATACTGTGTGTATTGTCTATTGTGCATTCACTCTCCTCCATAAAGGTGTATGTAGTCCTCTCACATGGAAAAATATTACTGAGGAGAAGGCAGTTTGAAATTCTCACCTATCAACAAGTCATGACACAGCCCAGTCTCCAACTGTCTGTACTTGGCTTGCTAACACACAAATAGGAAAAATCTTTCTGTCTTCTTCAATAGGATTTTAGCTCATCTTAACCATCTGGGGGTTTTTTTCTTGTAAGAACAAGCTGTTTTTGGAAAGTTCCAAGGATATCTATCTAACCAGTCTTTATAAGGCCTTATCACCTTAATATCAGAGATGGCATCTTTCCTAAAGACCAGTAATAGTAATTTTCACTGGTATAAAATGCACAGTTTTTAATTGCTCACTTTACAGCAAAGTTTAAACTGGCAGTTTTATAATGAACTCTGGAAGCTGAAATTAGATTGCTTGTTCAATAAATATCATGAGCAACTGACCTATGCCAGAGCAAGATTGCACAATTTTGTATTTTGAATATCAAAAATACATTTTCTTTCCAACTCCCAGAAAAGAAAGGATAGAAAAAGAAGCCTGAAACTGACCTACTTTCATTGCCAAATCAGTCCATTATTGAGCCAAAAGTATTCTATGAAACTTCTTATTGTTCTTAGCAAAGCAATGCCATTTCTATGAATTCATAATGATTTGTGAAAAGCAACGTCTCGTTTTGTGACCTGCAAATTTCTACACAAGTTTTTCAAACAATTTCAGAGCACCCAAACTTAGGAAATTGCCCCTGTGAGACAATTTGTATAATCTCCTTGATCTTTCCCACTTAAAGAGATGGTAGTTACAGCTGCAGAATACAAGCTTGCCAAATATCAGGGTTTCTTCTATGGCCCCCTTAGTATTTGATAGTTTTTCTAATCCCCAGCTTCTGGATTCATGTGATAAACTGAGAATTTCTGCTTGGGTAAAAAAAGGAAGAAAAGATTTTAGCTGTCTTGATTGCAAAGTGCAGCTTCAAGTTATGAACCCTGGAGGCTACAGCACCAGACAATAAATAAAAATAAGTATCAACTCATTATTATTTTTAAAATGTAAATGCAAATCTCATGATTTTCTGGAGTGTTATGCACGATGCTGTGAGTGCTGGGAGTTGGGGTCAATGAAATAAGCTCATTCCCAAACAAGTTGTTTTTACCATTCTCAAATTATCTCATTTCTCAATTCAAGAGTAACTGTTCACAGGCAGGAACTGATTTTCTGGCGAGATGACAGGGTCTGGGGGAGCAGTGTTAGGGCAAAAGTGTCCTTCTTACTGCTGTCTGAGAGAGCACGCTCTCCATAGCTGTGCCAAAATCACTCCCTGTCACCACTGCAGCTACCCCTGGCTTTTCATACCAAATTCGATCCCCAACCTGTGATTACATCTTTCCACCCACTGATGCCAACTGCAAAGTGGGTCACTGGAGGATCTGAATAGCGATCACATGAGTGATCTTGATAGTAAGTAGGGAGGACTCAGGACAGTCCCCCTTATAGCTAGGAGAAGGAGGAAGCTACCATCAAAATATCATGACAGTCAGATAAAGATGAGGGGGAGGGAACGGGATTGGAGGTAGGATCACTTGGGAAGGTATCCATCTCTCTGGAGAAAAGAACCTCAGAAGAACTTGGCTTGACTGATCCACAACAAGCTACACTTAGCCAGATGTCTCACAAAGATCACCAGCTCTAAAAATTTGTAACATTTCAAAAAAAGCACACACAATATTTTTTGCAAAACCTTTCCAACCTTAAGTGTTTCTTGGCTGTCTTGTATATTACTCATTTTTTGGGGGGAAACTTTTCACTCCCCCTTCCTATGTCTAAGAAGTCAGTAAACATCTGACTGTTTCACTGCAGAGATCCCCTTCCAGGATCCTGTTCCAGTCTTGATTAACCCATAAAGGCTTTGCTGGAACAAAGAATTCTCCTAGCATCCTTAGCCTTTGACTTCAGAATTTTGTTTTGCATCCAATCCCCTTGCACATATGCACAGATAACACAGAAAAATCCTAAATGTAGCTGGATTTTGCCGCAAGAGAAGCAGAGGGGAAGCAGAGGGTTGTCAAATGACATGTACAAAAAAAATAGGATGCAGCTTCAGGACACACTGTCTTTACAAGAATTAACTTTTTTTTTCTTTTTTTTTCCTTTTGGCTTTTAAACCAGTCTACACAGAGCACAGCTCCTTTTAAAATCCCAGCAGAAACTTCCAAAAAATTAAAACTGCGCTTGTTGAGACCAGGTCCCAGCTTCACAGGCTCCTGAAGCAAAATTGTGCTCTGTGTAGGCTGTCAGATGCAGTACACAACAAATTCAGATGTTCAGGATTTACCAGGAACTTGGGACAAATCTGTAGAAATCAAAACTGTCCCAATTAATTGGGATGCCTGCCAACTCTAACATCACATGTTCAGACCAAGCGTGCAGCATAGAATACATTTCTGATGGCCAGATCTCTTAGCAAGTGGTTTAGCATCAACAAGAAAACCCTCCTGTCCTCTCACTATTTACAGTCTACAGACAAGATATAGAAATCTCTCCAGATCTGCTTGGATAGACAAAGCAAACTCGCACATCACATCATGGGCATTTGTGCAACCCAGTGGTCTGGGATCCTGGAGGAACACATTGCTCCTGCGCGTGCTGTTAAACAGGCTGAAAATACACAGCTAAGACTGAGAGGACTCCTCGTGTAGAGTTACCCTAGTATTAGTGGGGGCAAATGCTAATACCCTTACTTCTGTCCTGAGATATTTGTGAGTAACTACTGAACCCAACAGAAGCTGCAGCTGTACACCTGAGGACAAAACTGGACATTTTTTTTCAGCTCAGTATTCCTATTTCTGTGCCAGAGCATTTCCAAAGCACAGTTTTCCATTAAATTTTCCAGGTTACAAAATTTCCACAAATGAATGCATAGCTCAGAGAAAGCCCTGAGGGATCATAAAGAACATCTTCTTCTGTATCCTTTAAGTACCACAAAACTCTTGTTAATGCCAAGGAGGATGTGTGCTGCGCACACCCACAGGCCTGCACCGTGGACCTGAAGAAAGAGTCATGTTCATGCTGCACACTTCTACACCAAAAGCCACATTTTCAGGCATGTGTGCGCATACACTCCTTTCGCACTTTCAAGAGTGCAGGATTCCCAGTTCTCCCAGCTCAGTCAGTGCAGCCCTACCACAATTCCATTACCTGATCCTGCAGCCGTTCACTTTGCCATGGAGCCGCTTGTGTGTGAAAACAAGTTACAAGCCCAGGCTCCCACCAGGAACTTGCAGTGGGTGTCTTAGGGCAAAGAAAAATGTCCTAGTTCTCCATGCTAATTGCACACTTGTGATCCCCAAAAAGAGCAGCCAGGCGACAGCTCCATCATGCTGACTGCTTTGCACTTCTTTTTTTTCCTCCCCTTTTTCTCCAAACACATAATTTACTCTGCTTGAGGGAGCCTATTGAGTGTGTATCTGTCGGTAACAAGCTCCTTCTGGGAGCAGCTGGACTGGTACACGCTGAACGGAAAGGCAGCCCTCCTCCTATCTGAGAAGAGCAGGCAAAGGAAGGTACTTGCCAGGGACAGGGAGTTCAGCCTGGCTCTGGCATGCGGTGGTGGCACCCGTCCGTCCCACCTCCTCCTCCCTGCGCTGCTTGAACGTTCTGTGCCACTGCTGGCTGCCCAGGATGTCACCGTGAATAAGTATAACTGTCAGATTAAATCACTGCCTGGGTGCGATCTGCTGAGCCTACGACACACATCCTGGGCACCTAAGTCAGGCCAGGGAATCTGTCCAAGAAAGAAATCTAACTGGAGCTGCTTCGCATGGCAAATCAGCTTTGGGGCTATAGGATGATGTATGTCCTGCCCTGTGTCAACAGGGCTAGAGGCGGTGGGAGGAGGAGACATATAGACCCCCTTCGCTGCTAATGCACTTGTAGAGTAACTGTATTTAAGTCCCCAGAGGCTTGGAGCAGGAGGATGAAGTGACAGCTATTGCTGACAAAGCAGAGCTTTGTGTGGTGGGAGCACAGTGAGCCTGTGGGCTCTAAGCAGTGATGGTCAGAGTGATGGAAAAGGTTTATTGCTGCCACCCAACACCCAGAAAGGGCCAGGCTTTATCTAGAAGCCTCTCCCAGTGACAGTCCCCACTGCAAGTTCTAGCTGTTGGGGAGAAAAGCATGAATTACTTCACCCCACCAAAGTACTCACAGCTGCTGGCACTGTGATGGTGCCATCCATGCATTCTCTAACCTAGCCTGGGCTCAGGGCATATTGTCCAAAATTGTCCTTCTGTGGATTACTGGTGGGCACACAGCACAGAAGGCACTCATTGGGCCAACCCTCTCAGCAAAGTAGAGGTATCGATCTGCTTTCCTAACAGCTTCTGAAAAGTTTGGCCCTACTTGTCTGCGCAGCTCTGTCTCTACCACGGCTCCATTTCACCAATGGTTCACCGGAACTGCTCACCCCCTGATGCTCTCCAGACATTTCAGAAGATCTCAGGGGGAAAAAAAAAACAGAGTGGTAAAAAACATACCTGTTGAGAAGATAAGGAAAGGGAAATAATGTATGGACATTGTCCCTCTCACTTGCATATTGCTTTCATATGAAAACACAAGCAAACTTATTCTGTGCCTGCAGGTTCAGCTACAACTATGTCACCACCAATTCTAAGTGTGCTAATGTCTGTAACAGTTTCTGATGTTCTCTTTTCCTCCCACTTTAAATATTTTTCTTGTCACCAAGGGTTTTTGAAACCCATGCTGTTCTGGAAGCTGGGTTTCTTACATACATTTGCCACCTGCCTGTGAGTGGAATGCTAACTTTTGCTGAGTAGCTACTGCCATGCCATACCTTAGCATGGGGAGGGAGGAGTCCCGCTTGCCCTTGCTCTGACCTTTGGTGACCGTGGCACCAGGTCAAAGATTCATCTCTGAGTGGCTTCATTCATGGCTGACTGTTTAATCAGGCAAAGCGGCACTAGTTTAAACAAACTTCCCTTGAATATGCTCACTGAATGAATAGTAATGACCATAACACTTTATGCTAATATTGTGTCTTTGACCCAATGACATAATAGTACTTCACAAGGCGGGACAAATTTGTTTATCTTTATTTTTATGAAGACAAGTGTGGAAAAAGTGAAGTATAATAAGGTGAAACACTTCCGCAGAAGACATTGGCAGAGACAATGGAGCAGAACCCAATGGGAGACACTGCCGGTCTCTGGCTCTAACCACTACATGTTGCTTGCCAAGCTGACGAAAAAATGGATGCTCCCAGACCTAACCTCAAAGCGTGCTGCTCTCTTACTGAATCTCAACACTGCCACTGTTTTTTTACTGTCACTGAAATAAAGCGTACAAACAGTACTGTGTCTGTTAGCCTAATCAAAGACCATGAGGTCCTTAATTAGGACAACTGAAAGGCTGAGTGGCCTTTAGTCCTCCCTAGCATCCCACAGGAAGGACCTTCCCACTACGAAGCTGCTTTGTGCTCCCCAAAAGCCACCTAAGTACCTGCCTGCTCCTAGGACTAAGCTCCTGCTCCATCTGGCAGTTGGTGGCTCTCGGAGGTGAGGAATGACAGGTATCCCCGTGTTTTAGCCACGTTTCTCTGCTTTCTCTGGATTTGGTTCAGCAGCACATGGGGACTTGCTGTTGACACGTTGAGCAGCCACGTGGTGGGTTTCTGTGAGCTGAGCCAAGCCAAGCAGTGTGGTGCTTTTCAATGAAGGAAAGAATGGGAAGAAGTTGATCAGGAATATGCAGAGAAGAGGGCACCAACAAAATAAAGAGGGAGGTCTGAACACAGAGGGAAGGTAAAACTGGGATTAAAAGGAGGGAGAACTACAGACACAAAGAGAAACTGAACACAGATGGCCACATCTGCACTAGGCACAGCACAGATCTCAGGCTGGGCTTTTCCAACCCATCAGAGTGAAGAACCAATTAAAATGAAAGGCAGAAGACTGCTGCCTTCCGCAGAACACTACTCCCTCCCTATGAGATCACTCAACACGTGCCTGATGCTGTCACTGACCCTACATTGTCCTGACAAAGTCATTCTCCGTGACACCCTGCAGAGGAACAGTCATTTGTAACAGGCTGGGGAGTGGAGGAAAAATGATGGGGCAGGGGAAATACTGGGCCCCACAGTGAGAGGCATGAGTAACAACCAGACAGCCCAAAGCTTCTGACCTCAAAGAGCTGTGCACAGGGGACACTGGCACTGCAATTCTTGCTAGGTTTATAGAAAGGAATGTAAGCTTAATTTGTGGCAGTGGGAAGCCACTAGGGATTTAGGGAAATTAGTAAAAGGAGGTGTTGCTGCGCTACTTTATAGGAACTTGACATGATGTTCAAATGCTGTCTGTTGGGAGCCTGGATTACTTTATTATTATTTTTAATAACTCCAGAGGGCTTTCTTTTGCAAAGGAACTCAAGCTGAGATGGTGGGTTTGTATGTTCACTATTCATTTGGAGGGAGAATCGTTTGATGGATGCTGAAGTTTATGTTTCTTTTGCAATGAGAATTGATGGAATGTTTTGCGGCCCAGATCTGTGTTCTCATTTTCACCACGCAGTTATGTGAGACTCTGAAATAATAAAATAATGCTGGCTTTTTAAAGGAAAGAAATGGTTGCATGTGCTCTCAGTGTTATGGCCTGTGTGTGGTATTCAGTGAACAGCAGAAGTCTGATCTGTAGGGTCCATTCTGATGGGTCTCTGATATCCATCAAGATTCTTTGTTCTACCGCTGGGAAATGAGAAGGAATCTGTGCTTCAGAAGCACAAAGGATTACTGGATTTGTGTGTGTGCTCTAGACTGTATAGATGTGAATTAACATCAAAGTGTAGGTCTCATTACTCTGATGTGTGTATTTTGGGGGAAAGAGAAATGGGACATTTCCAGCACTGAGAGGATCTGGTAATTTTTGCTGTTCACCTGATTTCCCTTGTGTACATTCATTCCCTTTTTTGAACCCAAGGATATTTTATTTTACACAGGAATGGACATAAGGTCATTTAAGCTGAAGTGAAATATTAGCTTGTCATCGCGTCCAAAGCACTTCATCATGTACAGCACAACTGATTTCTTTATCCCCCAATATTCCTTGAAATGCAGTTGTCCAGTCAATCTCTGATCTCCTGTCAAGCTGATTCCACAACTTCCCTAGGCATCTTGATCCACAGCTAAAATACTCTACATAAAGGCTTACCTAATGTTTAGTTTAAATCACCTTGCTACAGCCTAAGTTGATTTACTTCTGTTCCCTCTTCATTGACTAACAAGTATAACTGATGCTTCATTTGCTTTTCTTAGTAGTAATAGAAGGTTGCATAAACTGTTTCCCAATATACTGTGTTGTAACATGATGGGCTAACTAGGTATTAAAATAAAGAGCCATAAACAATTTAAGATAAGAGAGTAATATTAATGCACTGCAAAGGCTGGGAAATCAAGCAACAGGGAATCAGGAATTCTAAAGGAACTAAATTCTGTTTCTGCCCTTTTTTGAATGCAAATTCAGAGCGACTCCATTAAATACAAAGAGATTTCGGATGAATATGTGCCAAGCTGAGAATCTGAATTACAGTCCCAACTGTTGTACCAAAATACAGAGATGATTTTTTTTTTATGAAGCTTTGTTCCTTCAGCAAGCTTCTACTGACTGTAGTTGGTCTGTTACTCAGTTAAGCTAAATGAGTGTAAGTACATCCATGTAACAGAGATGTAGCAATCTACAGTAGGGATTTGGGAAATAATTTTGTTAAGTCTGGGTAGTTTCTCCGTGTAGAATGACCCTTTGTGTAAATGAGGCCCAGTGGCTCAGAGTACATGGGAGGAAAATCTCCCAGGGTTCTCACATGGAGTATCTATCAAATACATCCCCAGGGAAAGCAGATTTGCTGCTGCTTTCCCATACACAAGAAGCAAGAATCAGCTCAAAGCTGATCAAAGCAAGAATAAGCTGCTGCTGCTCCAAGATCTTGGGAGGATACATCTAAAACCAAGGCATCTATAATAATAAGGGGTTCCGCTTTTATGTTGCTTCCAACCATGCTGTGAACATCCCCAAGATACTTTGCCAACATGGCTGTGATGAAATGCAACAGATAAGATTTCCTCTGCCCTTTTAAGAGAAAGTTTGAAAGCCCAGGGAGCTCTGCTGGAAGATAATGAGACACAGGCTGTCTATTTTCTCCAAAGGATCAAGATTAATGATAGGCAGATGATTAATTCAAACAACGATAAAAAATTCCACTGGATTGTTACAAGATTTTATAAATTGGCTTTTCCGCCTTTACAATCTAGAAAATCTGAAAAGATCCATTCTCAGAAGCAATTAAGATCACAATCTGGTCCCTATCTTCAGGTTTCATCAGTTCCCATTCCAAATCTATTTGCACACAAATACTGGGAAGCCTGAAAGAGAAGCTGTTATATTGTAAATCAATCAGCTATCCTGTAAGACAGGAACTGAAGCCTCTGCTTTTATTAGTAGAAAGAACTGAGTCATTTGCCATGGCTACATGCTTCTTGATATGATTTATTGCTTCTGCTGATCATTACAGAAAAAAACAAAAACCAGTGCACAGTGCTTTCCTTAAATTTCACATCAACATATATTGACAACTAGAGATGGACACAAATTGATTTTTGCATCTGAACATCCTTCCAAACTTGGACCTGCCTTCACACTTTGCAGAACACATCTTCCCGAGCCACAAGAGAAATGGGAGACGCAGGTTGTGACACAGACCCGCTGAGGGACAATTTGTGTCAGAGATGTTAATTTCTTCCTTTCAGACAAATAGCTCTTTCTGGACTTTCTGCACAACAATTCATTATTTTTGCTGTGAACACTTAGAAGAGGGACATTACATTTGCCCAGAATATGGCTAATTTTATACAGAAATTCATGACAAATGAGAAGTAGTTTAGGTCTCTCTCTGGAATGACAGGGGAAAGAACTGGTGAACAAATGGATTGCCATGAAGAAGATTGCTTCAGTCAGAGAGACCAACCATGATTTGGTTAATACAGTGGGACCACGCAGAGCTATCATTTCAGAAAAGGTTGTACTTTAACTAGCAAGTCAGGAATGCTTTAGATTATTGTCCTATTGGTACCTATTGTATTCATATTAATCTAACAAGCACGACTAAATTTTCAAACAGCTTCTTATAGTCATATTATGGAAAGTATTGCTTATAAATTATATAAAATGTGGCTTTAAGAGCATAGTCTCAAAACACATAACTGAAATCAGTCCACTCATTCACACCTCCTGTTCCCACCTATCTATGGTATTTCTTGGGTGCTGATGACCTTGGCAGTTAAAAGCTATTTCTATATACATGATACATAGGAAACACATAAGAATGTTCAGGTTGTCTCATCATAACCTCATCTGCTAAAGATGTTACTTAATGCTATCTTCCAAGAATTTGTGCTTACAGGACTCAAGGTGAATCACCTGCCTGGAAATTGTCCTTCTCTTCTTAAAATGGGAATCTTATTTTGGTGCACTCTTATGCTGAGATAGTTTGGCTGGAACTGTGAAATTTAGATTTGAATGCAAACTTCAACTACCTTATAAGATGTTGAAATCCCAAGGTTTGTAGACAGCCAGGATGACTTGAGCTCAAATTTCCCTAAACTGTGATTATGTTTGGACACAGGGAGAGTAACAGACTTGTGTAATACACCATGAGCTGTTGAAACAAATCTGGATCAAGCATGCCCCACTGGGCCTGCTACAACTGTACCTAGAGGAAGTGAGTAAGAGAAAACAATTTCCCTGACATGATGCTTGTTCCCATACCCCCAGTTTGGACTGTTTTGTGCTGAGCTTTGCAGAGCAAAACAGATCAGTAGCTGCCTCAGAGCGGTAGGCGTGAATTCTCTGAACTGATTGATCCATGCACTCCCCATCACAGAGGCAGAGACTGGGGAGCGGGCAGGCCAGAGGAGGAAAAGAAGGCAATGTCCAGTCCTCTATCTGCTCCTCAGCCATCCAGAGGCCCTCTGAGATCACCACGTGCTAAAAATCGGATACGCTCCTTTGGGAGCCCAAGCTGAGCCTCCACTGCTTAAGGAACAGGAAAGGTTGGGTACCTTTGCTGCCTCAAATGAAAGCTTACTGACATTGATCTGTTCTGTGGCTATTGTTTAAGCCCTCTTTCCATCAAATAATTTTCTCATCATAATCTAATGACCTTATTCAGCCTAACAGAGTGGTACTGAAATTCATTTCCCGTAGAATCTCACACCCAAACAGTATTGTTACAGGTCTCTGTGGACTTGCACTGAAATAATTTTTCTATGTAAAGTAACATTGTTGCTTCTCCCTGCAGACTTGCATTGAAACCATTTTCCTGTTATATCCCACATATTATAGTGCTGTTGGTCTCCACAGACCAACTCTCTTTGGAATAGCTTACCATGGAATTTCACATCTTAAATGCCATAATCAATAACCTTAGACTAGCACAAAGTTGTTCCCCCCTAAAATTTCACATTCAAACAGCATCACTTCAGTTCCCTCCAGACTTGCATTACAATCCATTTCCCATTCTAATGACATTGCAAAGGAGACGTTTTAGTTGTTGGTGTTACATTAATGTTGCAGGCAATTTACACTTCTGTGCCTAGAAATTGCCATTCAGGAGCTTGTGCCATTTATGAGTGCCAGTCCAAATGGACAAAATACTGACCCTTACGAAACAACATTCATAATGATATAGGACGTAGCTAACACAGTAGAGCTGCAACAACTTCACCGATAGCATAGGAATGCCAGGCTGTTAACTCCAAATGATCTCATTATTATCGTGCTACAATTTGCCCTCTTTTTTATGTTGTTATTCTTTCAACTTCACTGAAACCCTTTCCCTCACTATGAAGTCTTTGATCCCTCACTCTTTTTTCTTCTGTGCTGTATACAACTGGTACTTTCTCCCTTTCTCCCACTACTGTTTTCCATTTCTCTACTGGAATGTAATTTTAAAGACACTTGCTGATGGCCGCCTCATTTGCCTCTTTGGCCTCTTGCCTTTCAAACGGAAAGCTCAAATTAACAGCCTGTCCTACAGCACAATCAATTCCTGCCTGCCAAAACTAATGACATGGGTTAAAAATGAAGAACCCTCAGATTTGCTTGTTTGCTTTGTGTTTGTTTCTTTCGCCTTCCATCTGCTCTTTTCTGAACCATTGAGGAGATTTAATTCCTAGATTTTTCTCTGCAAACTAGGGCCTAGAAACTTCTATTTTTATGAAAGTCATATGAAAGTCAAAAATCACATGACTTAAGGGGCTGTGGCTTTAGGAACAACATTAAATGTCTTGAAAAGTGCAGCCTGAGGATGTCATGAGAAGTGACTATGCAGGGACCACGACTGGCATGGTTAGAAAGTTTCCACCTGTTTCATGCCCAGCGAGCACATGAAGTATTGGGCTGGCTCCAGTATTGCTACCTCTTATCTACAATTCCATGAAACGCTGGACTTAATAATCCTGTCCTAGTAGAAAAGCCTCAGATTCCTGGAGAGCAGGAAGCAGTAGAATGGGCTTGTTTAAGACTCAAAATCTGAAATACATGCCGGAGGGGTGAAAAGTCTGATAAAACCTGCTCTTCTTCCCTAGAATCAACAGATTTCTGTCTAAGTGGATAAAACATCTCAGCTGCATCATCCAGCATGCATTTCAGTATGTTACCATGCCCTTAAGGCTAATGTCCTTTAGAGTATGTTTGGACAGAAAAATTTCCTGTTGATGCAGCTGTACAGCTACTACTACGGGTTGCTCTGTATCAAGCATACGTCCTGCGAGCACTGAAACTGTGCAACTATTTCACACAGGGTTTCAGTCAGCCTGTTACTGTGTAAATTTCTAAGGGTGATGTTTGGGTCCGTACGCAAACCCTTCTGGATTTGAATGGGATGCCCTCAAATCTATGGCACTGACCTCTTTAGACTGAAACTATCGGTGCAAGTCCCTCAACTGATAGCAGGTTGTTGTTTGCTGGCAAGCTATCAATTCCAGAGGGCAATGATACACTTTGCCAATGTGCTTCATTTTCAGTCAGAGGTCCTGATCAGGGTCAGGGTCTCACCGTACCTGGCACTCTACAAAGAGGGAGTAAAGCAAAGCCTTTGCCTCAAAGAGCCTACTCTTTGTAAGAGTTCAAAAACAAGCTGCAAAAGTCAGGGCTAGGGGCTAAGAGCAGAAGGAAAACACCAATGACTGGAGTGCCTCACCTGCTCAGTGCTCTGTGTGCTCACGAAGAACGGGGAAAACACAAATTCAAGCCCTTGCTCTGCCTGAGTCAGGCCTAGACCTTGTCCCTGGGTCATCCAAGTTAAATATCCCGACTATTATTTTTTAATCCGTTTCTGACCTAGTCTTTCTATTTAGGAATTTCTATTTTGTATAAATAATTTAATACAAATCGGGCCAAAACTAGTGAGAGCATGCGCATACATGTGAGACCACTGATTTACTGCCTGGCAGCAAAAAGCCAAGCTGAAGTCCCTTGTGCTAGTTAGACAGAGTTGGGTTTGGATCCTGGCTCAGTCCTGTTGCAGGTCAGTTCTGTAGCACTTTCACTACCAGCTAAGTTGAGGTAGGGCTGACTTCCACATCTGCTCCAGCTGATTCTTGACAAATCGGCATTTTTGAAGGAAAAGTGTCTTGTCAGAAAGCTCCCGACAAATTCCTTAATGATAAGCCTGCACAGATGGACAGGGTAGCTACTGTCCAGCTTAATGGCTCTGAGCAATGTCATTTTATCTCCAAATGCTACTCAGCTTAGCATCATTAGTTGGTTGATTTCTCCCAGGCATCACAGCAAGAGCACAGCTTAGTCTTCGATTTTGACAAATTAAGCCAGGTCTTATTTTTAAAAGCAAGGTAATTAGCGTAATACCTCTGGTGGGGGAAACACTCTTGCAGTCATTCAAAGATATGAGTCGAAGTGTTCCAAATCCAATAGATGTGCTTTAGGTAACATTTTGTTTCATCCTGACCTATGCATTGTATGCATCAGTTGGACCCTTTGATTTGCCCCCTCTTCCTTCAGTCATTCAATTTGTCTCTTGGCACAAAGTGCACCTTAGGCAGTTCTTAAATATCACAGCACTGCGGTGGAGCTCTTAAAGATGTACATGTGAATACCTAGTCCCCTTCCTTAAGATCACAGTTCAGATAATGACCTCCCCAAAAACTCATACTGATCACACACTTAATAGGGAGAAAGTCTTAAAGATGAAATCGTGCAGATGAACATATTAGCTAACAGTATCTGAAATTATTCTATGAGAAGCCCTAGGGAGTTTGAATTAACGGGAGAAGCAGAGCATGTGAAAAAAACCCTCTCAGTGTCACTTTGTGCCGAGCATTCAAAAACCACACACAAACTGCATATAAACTTGGCAAGTGCTTCAAGGGGCACAATCACCATAAATCTGGGATAACACTCTAGTCTATTCAAAATGATTTTTTAAAGTACTGTTCTGTTGATGATGCCTTTGTTTTATTTCATCCGGCTTAGACCATTCTAGACTGGCTATGTTTTTCTTTTGTTTACAGAAAGTGTCTCAAAGCCATTAAGTCTCTGAAAGTCATCAGGATTATTATTTCTGTGGAGATGCAGCTCAAATGTGGATAGGCTGAGTATACAAGTGTAAGCTGCAAATGATGGACACGTATCCCTTAGTAGCTACAGGATTCAGTTCTCACGCTTGCGCTCCCTGGAAAACTCTTCAGTTTTAGACCCTGTTCCTCACTTACTAAAATGGGTTACAGATTGGCCATATCGCTATCTTCACTTTTCCCCTAAAAAGATGTGTACTTTTTTTGTTCTTGAAATAAGACAAACCAACCCCCCAAAACCATCCAGAGCAGATTTAAAAAAAAAAAATCTTAGTTATGGAAGCTAAATACCACACTCAAACCCTTCCCAGCAGCATGTTTCTAGGTGACATTACACTGTGGATACAGTTTAGGATAAAAACAGACATGGACAGAACATGACACAATACTGCACAGTGTCAGTGTCCAACTCCAAATTCTGCATTTGATGGCTTTGGGAGGATATTAGAAAGCATCAGAGTGACAAGCAATATGTTGGGAATGAATCACAATTTCAAGGTTGTTTATGGCCATGGAGAAAATTAAACATTAAAAGTGTCACACGGGTTGCACTCAAGAATCAGCTTAGAAGAAGAAAAGATGCTGTTTGTCTGTCTTTAAAATAAGAGCATGTATGCCCTGGATTGCCCCTAAATGTACTTAACTGTAGCATCTGCAATGCCTACCACTCAAGAGCTGAGTCTATCAGCCACAAGGGAAGAACATTAGGTGCTTTCTCTTCTTCCTTATTAAGAGCTTATAAACAATTTTCTGATCTTCTTTAACAACAACAATATAACTGTTTGGAAAATAGAGAAATGAATGAGCAAAGAGATTCATTAATTGCCCAAGTCCTTCCCCTGCTTGTGGATGAATGGTTTGGTTTAAATACTACCAATTTTTTCTGATATCAAACGCATATAAAAATTGGATCGCAAATGGAGTCCTACCCACCAGCAGCTCACTGAGAGCTGCAATGTTGTATCTTATGCCAATCAAATGGAGCAATGTAGGAGATGTAATATATATTTAAGAACACTTGGATAGTTCAGGACACAGTCAAGTGAAGAAGATAAAGTAAGAGGGCAGAAGTATCTTAGAAATAGACAAAAATGGCTACAGAATATAGCCAGTAAAAGCATATACTATTTCCCCTATCTAAAGAGGGAAAAACGTTAGTGCAGTTTACACAGTGCTGCAATAGGATTACAAGTATCTTAAGGGAGCTGGTACTGTCCCTGCAGAAGCCTGTGTACTGAGGCAACAGAAGAAACAGCGTGACGAAAATGAGGGATATATTTGGAGACATCAGAGAGCAATTTGAACAGAGACTTGGTGAAGCAAATGATTCCCAGGACTGATTGCCCCTCATTGGGAGTGCTACCATTGTACTCTGTGAGAACAATTGGCCCTGGATGCTTTGCACCAATGAAAAGGAGATGTAATCTCCTCTAGCACAAAATGTAGCATTCGGACTTTTTTATTGACAAACTAAGTGTCAGCCAGCACAGTCAAATGGAAAAGGCATTAAACGAAGGGTGAGGAACCCCTCCATCTTACCCACCTTTATGAAGTGGCTGAAGATCAGTGAGTGAAAAGTGGTCATTCCAGGTATGATCTATGTGGGATGAGAGAAATCTTCTTTTGAACAGGAACATGACTACATGTCTGAAGTGGCATGTTTTAAACACTTTTACAGAGGGACATTTTTGACTCTTATTTAACCTATGAAGTAATGAAAATTACACTGATTTTGTTTTTAACTAGTATTTCCCTAGAATTAAATCATTTTCATTGTTATGTGATGAAAAGAAGCTGGATCCAATGCTTTGAGACAGTATACTTACAATGCAGGAGTCATGGACAAAATGTCAGGGGAGTATAACTCAGGGACAAAGATTGTGTTTGAAGTCAATATTTTGTTAAGATCACATGAAATTGGTAGGTAGAGACAACAAAGCCACCATTCCTAGAGTTTAAAGCAGTTTAAAGCAATATTTACATGAAATATTTCTGCCAACTGCAGGCACACAGTGTTGAAAACAGACAATAATTTAGGAGAATGCTCCACTTGGTGCCTGAAATCATTCTGCCCAAGGCCTCTGTTGGCCACTGCTGCTATCCAACAAAAAAAAAAAAAAAAAGGGTAGCAAAGTTCATCACCAAGACACTCTATTTATGTGAAGGTATTTTCATGACGTGCTTAGTAAGGAAGACTTCAACCAGCTATCTAAAATGTTACTGTCTAGAAGAAAGTCAGTTGTATAAAATGTAAAGAAAAAGGAATTGGCCCCCTCGCTATCCAAAAAAAAAAAAAAAAAAAAGGCAGCTATTCACAGGAAAAACCCGGAGGCATTCTACTCTATTCTTT
>NW_008795909.1:9551140-9579501 GCF_000699145.1 Aptenodytes forsteri
TGGCAAAAATCACGTTACAAAAAAAAAAAAAAAAAAAAGGCAGCTATTCACAGGAAAAACCAGGAGGCATTCTACTCTATTCTTTGGTTAGTCATTATTATTAAAATCTTACACCAATCATAAATTGAGCCGGAAAGAAGGTTTTTTTCCCCTCTAAAGATTAATCTGAGTCACAAAATTAATACCTAGATTCATATCAATACCTAAAATTTCCACAAATTTTGAGCTGGTCAGATAAAAGTTTGTTTGATTCCAAATATGTACTGAAGGTAGTCCTAAGTTTCAGATCTGAGTTTGAAAAGGAGTATGAATTTTCCTTAAATCTGGAGAAAAGGTTTACTTGAATCTACAGTTACTTATAACTACCTTGAAGTAAAAATCTACAGTATCTGTTTTCAGAAAAAGGAAGGAAGTGTCCTGGTAACTTAAATCAATAGGTACTTTTTTTTAAACTACTGATAGAAGAAAGTATTACATGAAGGCATAAAACTAAGCTGATCATAATCAGCCTTATATAGACTAAAAGTTCCATGCCTACAGGGACTGTCACAGGATTATGAAATATTAAGGTGACAGATGAAAATCCACTGAAACAAAGGCGCATTTGGGAATCATTAGAAAGTGGTTTGGACATTTGTTCAGGTTGTTACTGGTAATTTGTTAGTTCTGTTTTGAGGAGAGTTATCTTCTAGGAAAATGCAGCCATCCCTTCATCAGAACTTTAAGTCATTTTCTTAGACAAATCTAGATCAAAGAGGGAAGGTGTTTAAAACTAGCGTTCCTGGGTACCAACAGAGCTGTTAATGCTGCAAGCCTCACATGGCCTGCAGAACTGATTCCTGGGCAAATCAGATTGACTGAAGGGGACACCAGTCCATCAAAATAATAAACTAGGTAGAAAAAACCAGTAGATTTCTAGGTCTTAGATTGTTGCCACCCTTTTTTCCTAATTTACCATTTTATCCTACTATGTTGTGTCTCCGTTTTGTCTTTCTTTAGTTTCATCAACTGACTTTTCCTACATATTTGCTATATTCAGTGCTGGAAGCTGATGGGATATAAGCACTCTAGCATGTTGCCACAAGATGGAGAAATGAAATTAAGTTAAAGATCTGATGAAGTGTCAAGATATGTGGTCTGCATCACACCTATGAATGAAGTACTGCAGGCAGAGTTTCTCTTGTAAGTTGTTCCTTACCAGTTTTCATTTCTTTTTTCCTAAAAACAAGATTAAAAATCAAATGTTGGACAAACAACCTTTTAATTCACTCTGCAAATTGACTGTGCCGCTTTTGGACTCTGACTAGATCCTTTTGTCCTTAGCATCTGTAAAGATTCTGCAGGCCAAACAAGGTGTTCAAAGACAGTCATCCAATTCCAATGCCTTGAAAATAAACCCCATTGATGCCTCGGTGGAACCAAACATAACTTAATAAGCATCATCCTAAAGGAGGAATGCTGTCCAATTCCCTCTACGCTGCTTTGGCTTTTAAAGAAAGAACAAGGCAAAATGCAGAAAAATGTGTTTGGTTTTACCAAGCCCGTAACTCTGACTCTGCCCAGAAATCCGTTGAGTGGGAAGATCCCATTCTGACATACCCCCTTTAAAAGATGTAGCTGCATTTTAACTGAATACAGCTCCTGACTCTCATTTTGGTTTCCTTGCAGTTGGTCTCTGAATTATATCTGAAAACCAATCTCAGGACTCATCATCACCTACACATATACACGCACACCCTCAGAATTAAGATAGGCTCAGCTTTCAATAACCTTTACCCACAGATACACTGTGTTCATTTTCACAGCTAATATTCTCACCATCAGATTAGTATTACTTAAGACTGGAGAGTGACATTTTCTGTTTCTCTAGAAAACACTGCACAGGTAACAGCAGTGCCAGTTACCTCATCTTCCTACCATCTCTACTGATTTTGATCTCAATTGAATTGCTGTAATTGACTAATATTCCTATTATCTCAGGAAAACACTTTAACTGTGGTATCTATTCCATGCATTTTACTACAGTCACTGTTGCCAGCAATACAATACACACAAACAGTGCCTTTACAGGTGCACTGAAAGTTCAGACTAGTCATGAATTACAACCATGAATGGGAATTAAGTAGAACATTCCTTTCTAAGTACTTAGAGGTTGGCAATCGAGGCTTCATTTAGTAACAAAGGTATTAAGCCTGAAGGATTTGGCACTAAAATGGAGCTTCTTTCTGGGGCAGAGATGATTTTACTGAAACATTTGATAATTGTACTTATTATAAGCAAGGGCTAGTAGCATCAATTATTACAAAGGTTGCTTGACACTTCCCATTCATTATAAAATCCTCTTTTCAATTGCTGAAAACTTTGCCAACCTTTAGCTGTCCAGGCTGAAATTCTCCATGCTGTGTGACTCTCTTAGGCTGATTTATTTATTTAAAGGGAAAGTGGAGAAAAATACATCATTTTGGCCACGTTAAAAAAAAATCTGGAAATCTCTATACTTCGGAAAAGATCCTGAAGAAGAACAGAGAGTTTTTATCATGCACGTGTCTCATGCTGTTCCTGTGAAACTCAGAAACTGTGTTTCAAAGACTTTAATCAATATTTCTTGAAGGGGAAAATATCTGCAATACCAGGTGAAAGTTTGTACAAAAAAACCCCCACCAATTTTCACTACAGATCTCTGTTCTGTGGCAGCACCTACATGGGAAAGGTGTGCATGGGTGTGCCAGCCCACTTATACCTCCAAGCTGAGCATGCAGCATTCAGGATTATGTTGTTGGAGCTAGGTTTTTTTCTGTGTACTCATTCCAACCTGTTTGAGATACATCCCAGCATTAAAGGGCAGGGGAAGGTCCACAACTCCCCTGTGCTTTTAATGACCACCTTGCTGCCAAGCCAGTAATACTGATAGTGAAACTGTCTTGACGCAGAAGGTAAAAAGTACAAGACTAGTAGGAAGGGAAAGAAACTGGTTGAAACAGAGTTTGGTGAGGCAAGGACTAGAGGATGGGTAAAAACTAAGTGCAGGGATGTTTAGGTGTAAGAACTGGGAATGGAGGGAGGGGGAAGAAGATGAAACAGCTATTGGGACCAGGAGCCTAGAAATGCACTGAGTGGGGCCTAAGAGCAGCTAGCAGAGATGGAAACCTAGGTCATTTACACTGAATAACTTCAGCCTAGTGAGGATGGTGTCCTTTGGGTCCCTCTGTGGTCAATGGCAAAAGCACTTGCCCCACTGGATTGCTGGTCACGACGGAGGGAGGGGGAAGAAGATGAAACAGCTATTGGGACCAGGAGCCTAGAAATGCACTGAGTGGGGCCTAAGAGCAGCTAGCAGAGATGGAAACCTAGGTCATTTACACTGAATAACTTCAGCCTAGTGAGGATGGTGTCCTTTGGGTCCCTCTGTGGTCAATGGCAAAAGCACTTGCCCCACTGGATTGCTGGTCACGGTGACCAAACTAAGCTCCTAATTTGAATCGCCTTCTGGAGAAACCTTTCTGACCAGGGAAATAAGCCTCCAGAGGGTAAAATTAGACTCTGTGAAAGAGAAGCTGTGACAAAGGCAAAGGCAAGAGATGATTCATTGCCAGAGTTCAGCTGGAGAAAGGGGTTTGGGAATTCATCTAGGAGTAGGGGAACCGAGTCTCTTCCCCCTCTGCTTATCAGCCCAGGTGTCTCCTAAAGATGTATAAACGCTGCTCCTGCAGAACTGGACTCCGCCCCACCCTCCACCGCAGTGCTTATATGTGTTGCTAAGCAAATCAATTAATCCACATTTTTACAGCTTGTCAGTCATCCTCTTAGGGACCCAACAGGAGACCCTCGAGTCTGATCTGCAGAACTGCTGAGCATTCACAGCTAGAACTGAATTTGGTAGGAACTATACTTTGAATATATAAAATACTTTGCAGTGCTGTGAACTCAGAAAAAAAAAATATCAAGTCCCAGACACTCAATCTTTGGCAATGTTTTCTCTTCAGCTTCATATCTCTGTTTGCCATCTGTCCAAGTGGGGGTGCAGTATCCCCTCACTTCATTGAGGCGTTGTGAAAATAGATTATTTCATGTCTGTGAAGCACCCAGATACAATAACGATGACTGCTGAAGGAAAGCTCCCAAGAAAATTAATAATTCTGTATTCAGAACAGGCTTTGAATAGTGTGCAGTAAATAAGCCATGGGGTACACACTGAACAATGAAGATAAAATAAAATATTAAATAGCCGCTCATTAAGTGAGCAATACCCATCCTGCACTTTAAACAGAGCACAGATTTAATAGTATGTGAGCCTGTGATTAAAGACAATACCATAATGCATATGCACAAAGGCTGTAGTGAATTTGTAGCAACAACTTAAATTCTTCCATTTCGCAAGTTTTGAGTGTTTGGCTTGGCCACTTTATGAGAATGCCAAATTCTCTTAATTTAGCTCCACACAAACAGGGACATAGATCAATAAAGATTAGAGAGGGGGATGGGTTCCAGAACTGGCTCAACACAAAGTCCGAGGGTGTCTGGATTCAGTTCATATTAGAGAAGAAAGCTGACCACAGCTTTTTATCTGGATCCAGATGTCCTCAAATTTCAGGGCTAATCAAGTCTTGGTTCTGCTTTGGCACCCTCTCTAGTGTGATTTGTTCTCCCTAGGTTGGGAGAATGTTTCTATGGACTTCTTCATTATCTTGACCTTTATAAACGGTGCAATACTAATCCTGCCATTAAATTATACTTATTCTTGGTAAGTATAGAGGGTCTTGTTTAGCAGCATCATTAAAAAAGTGTGAGGTAGGTATAGGTCTTCCTAAGTAACCTGGGCAATACATGAACATGTATTTTTCCATGTGAGACTATAGTCAAAGGATAGGACAGAGGAGATACTACATCAGGAGTAGAGGGCATCTTAAAAGGGTCAAGATGGAGCAGGAATGGATGCAGTCCTGTTGGAGCAGGAAATCTCTGAAAGCCTTGCAGGCATTCTCATGTCACACCTCCTAGAGCCCTCCAGCCCCACCAAAACAGTGGACAAGAGGAAACCCAAGAAAAAGCAATGGGAGTGGCTGTGCCATAGAGGAAGGTACAGGAATATCATAAGAAAAGTATATTCTGAGCCTTGTCTTGACCAACACATCAAGAAGCTAGGTGGCATAAACTGCCATCCAACTGCCCACAGGGAATATGGGAAAAGCAGAAACTCAAAGAGGTGGGAAATCAGGGGGCACAGGTAGAAGGTCCCATTTCCAAGGCAGACAAATCATACAGCTGTACCTACTATTGCAGCCTGCAGCATCACCCTGACATTTGCTTCAGCTGTATCAAGTGAAGCCATAGACAATCAACAGACCATGTGCCATTTCACATAACGTAACCAAAGCATTTATATCTGTATTGTCCCCCAGGTTGTATGCTCTTAAACTTCCAGATACACAAACAGGACATGCATGCAGGTGGCTGTGCACTGGGAGTTATCACAGTGGTAATAAAGTACTCAGTTCAGACACAGAATCACACCATTCCACACATGCATGCTCCTGAAGAACTGCTTTTACAAAGTCTTCACTCTTAAAAATTTAAGCAAAATGTAAAGCAACTGTAAAATTTTCTTTTATACAGTAATTTATCCCAAATGTCTTGAAAAGAGCCTGGAAACAAGAAAGATCAACTGCAACATTTTCCACACTGTATAATAAAGAACTTTGTTTTACGATGGCTGAAAGCATTTGCTTTTATCCAGTACGAACTTGTCAGCTGTCAGGAAATGATATAGATGTTTGTTCTCAAGTCCTGAGATAGAGGTTAGAAGCTCCTGATCCACTTGTCTTCTTTTATTCACCATTACATAAAAACTTCACTATCTGTCCAGAAATGATAGAAACAGCATGTCAGAGGAAAAGGGTATTGACATAACTGGGAAAAAAGCAAAATCAATTATAATCTATTCTTCTCCCCACTGGACTGGAAGCCAGAAACTTCAACACGCTAATCCAGGCCACTGAATCCCATTTCCCATATGAGAACATGGGCAATACTCCTTTCTAATACCTGAGATGCCACATCTGCTTAAGACCTTATTTCTGCTCCCAGGATGAAAATTTCTGTGTTTTCAAAACTACCGACAACTCATGCTAGTCTTTGAGCCACCTGTAAGCAATAATTGCATTATATATGTGCACAGGAATGTAAAGAACTCAGCTGTTACGCAGGCATGCACCCTGAACTGCTACTGCAGGTACCACAGCAAAGCTGAAACTCCGTCCTCTTCATATAGACATTTCCACTGACATGTGGGAACCCTGAATCCTGTCAGACATTGCCACTGACATGTGGGAACCCTGAATCCTGTCTGTAATCCCAGATCAACCAGCTGACACATTTGCAGCACCTCTCAGAGCGTCTTTTCATTCTCAGCATCTCCCTATGCAGTTATACAGCAAATCCATCAAAGCACCTATTTAATACAGAAGACCTGCTTTTGCTCCCAGCGTCACCAGCAAAGCACGCAGGGCTGCAGGAGGATCGGGCACAGGCCTTCTCTAGCTATCCTGGTACAACACCGTCATCTAGTGGAGGCCAGCCCGGAGAGCAGGGACCAGCTGTGCTCTTACAAGGCCGCATAGCTACAGTGCCAAGTACCTGGTATGAGGGGTGAAAAGTAGTCACCCACCTCTAACTAAATATCAACTTGCTGCTTCTCACTTATAAACTGTCGTGAATATCAAAGAGGAATTCCATGCTGTTCATTCTTTTTTTATTCTCATCCTCCCCATAACCCATTTTGAAAAGGGTACTAGAAAGAAACATGTTTACTTTTGCCTTAACTGGAAGGTTCTTCAGAGCAACTGCTAGAGGTCTGTGATTCAACATGTTTAAGGACGAATACTTTCCAGTGCTGGGATGTTAGTACATTATGAATAGGCCATTACCAAGCTTTGCTGGGCAGAACAGTCCTGTTCAGACAAAATGCTGCAGAAATAAAACCTGATTTTGTACAGAGATGTTCAATGTGAGACCCTTAGAACATTTTGAAAGCAGGTCTATCTTCTCCCCAGATGGCAAAGAGGAATATTAGCACCCACTTACAGGTGGTGAAATCATGTTGCTAGGATCCCACTCCAGGTTCTTTAGAAGATTTGTTGTTTAACAACATATCCAAGTTCATCCCTTCAGCTTTCCAATTTGACTAGCCCACTTGAAAAACTTCGTAACACACCTTCAGATTGCTCATTTCCCACAACCCAGTTGAACATAATGAAGAAGGTGGTGCTTGCTACGTTTGAAAGATTTGTGTGCAGGTGTTTCGTGGGGGCAAACCGAAATACAGAAGCAATGCATGTCAGAGCCTAGCAATGGCTAACCAATTTGCTAACAAAAAAAAAAAAAGGGGGGTACTATTAGCAGAATGGGTCCAACTCCTTCCTTCTGTGTAGCTATAGTGAACAGAGCCATATCTAGGTTTACGCTAACCTACAAACCTCATCATCTACACATTGTGACTATTGGTAAAATTACTGCCCAAGATTGTCTCAATTGAAGAAAAAACTTCATTATCATACCCTTTATCTGAGTTACAAAGTTACTTTTTCTCTAAATACATCATTTAGTTTTCAAATGCCAGATTTATTACACTGATGCGTCAGGCCAATTTAAAGCAGAGAATATTTCAGAAGGAACATCACAAAAATACAGCTTGCTTTCAGAATTAAGGTTTTTCCTGTAAGCTTTACATAGCTTGTTTTAACAATGGAAGCTCAAGAGGATTTTGTGTTCTTCCCTCCCCTGCCTTTACCCCAGGGAAGGCAGCATTGCTAATAAAACCCACAAAGATCAACCCTAAAAATAAATATCTGCTGTTGGTCTAGACAACTCTGGCTCTTGAAAGAATTTGATCTGGGTGGTAATTACACTTCAGTTTCGATCCATATATGAATTCAGTACTGGCAAGACGTGTCAGACTTTTATCTTTCTATCCTCTCCTGATCCATCCATCAGCATTTACAAAGCATTCATCATAGCAAAACCAGTGCTGGAGATTGAAGTCCTTTGTTTATTCACACAGCAAACAGCACAGACAATAGCGGAAGCTGCTTCTTTACATTACCCTGCTATCATTCCTGCACCATGCCCAGAGAGAACAAGTTTAAGGGTGAGAAAGCACCCCTTTTATTCACGAGCTTATGTTATAAATTTGCCTACTAGATTCTTTTAAGGTCTCTCAGGGAAGGCAGAATGTACGCACAAATAACTAATAAAAGATATCATCTCTCTCTGAATGCCTAGCTTCCATTCTATCCTTAGACCACCATGACTTCAACACAGCTATTACATTACTAATAAGAAGTAGACTGGGAGGTATCAATTTTACAAGAGAATACTTGTCTGATGATAACACCACCAAAATCTGGTGAACACTCTGTTTAAACACAAGAAAGAAAAAGCAAGTCCTTTTACCACTCATCTCCTCTGCTACTCTAGAGATTGTTTATATGTTTACCTCCTGGCCTTGAAGAATCAGCATAGCAGCTTACTTAGTGGTGAACAGATTTTTGTTCTTTCAACTGATGGCCTTTACAGTCCTGTCCTGAAGCTCCCAGTTCTTGGTGCAAAAATAGGTTAACGATGACTCTTCCAGCATCAGAGACAGAGAGGTATTTTTATGACTGGATTTCCCATTTTGATCACAATGCTGTCCTGTCTAAGTTCGCTTTACTAGCTTCTAATTAGCCAGTTGCCAGAAGATAAGGATTTTTTTTTTTTTTTTTTTACACTTAAATCATTCTTTTCCTTTTCCCATTGTTTTTCTAGGTATTTTCACCACCACTATTGTAAAAACAATTGAAAATGGGATAAACCCATCTAAGTCTAAATCCTTCCTTTAACTCTCCACAAAACTGGATTCTTCTCTTTCATGGTAAAGATTTTCATTAATTTCACTTCAAGGAAAGAATTTCAAGGGAGGAATAGTATTACTCATTTGCCTGCTGTTCTTGGCAGGCAGTGACATGTACAGAGCGAAGCCACAGGTCCTGTTATTGCCTTCAAGTTAGAGAAAAAGAGAGAGAGAGAAAGAGAGAGAGAAACAAAGGCATTGCTGTTTCAGAGTTGAAGAGGTATGAGTAATGGATATTTTGTGGGTCACACTAACCTGTATGGACACTTCTGAGTTACTCTTTGAATCCTGAGGTCTTCAGGAGGTCACTTGTTTCTTAAGCATCCATTTACAGTAAATTTAGAAAACATATAGCTCTGGATAAAGTGAGTCTCAATTCTCCTTCTACTTACTGTTGAAGATTGGTTGCAATCACGTCAGGATCACTTGTCTAGTTTCAGGCTCTATTGTGAGGCTTTACATTGACATAAGGTATTACAGATAAAAAAAAACATGTCTAAAGTTGTTTCAAAAAGTGAAGAGAATGTTTTCAGTCTCCAGGAAAACATATCTTTGCAAAAAACCTGAACCTGAGAATGTCCACTGTTTTCAGTGGAGCTATGACAATTCATATCAGTAGTCCCTTACCTTTAATTTCCACTTTTGTTTTGATGCTCCTTGCTGAACTCAAGACAGACTGAAAACAAACGCAATGTGTGTGTTAGCACAGCACCTAACACAATGGAATCCCAATCTCAGTTTGGGCTTTCAAACACTACCAGAATATGCACAAGAATAATTAACAAAAATTAGCATGTTTAGGGCCTTCTGATTAGACCTGAATACCACGGCTGTCTAGATCAGAGAAAGTGATAGCCTACAGACTGTATCCGACCTATGGGATGAGTCTGTCCCACTCCCAGATGATTTTGCACTGTAAGGCCTGGCTTATGATCAGAGGTGGATGTAGCTGTGGGAGCTGAAGCAGTTATTTCCATCCGTTTACACCATTTTTATGCCAGAGTTCACTGGTCTCACAACAAGGAGGACTGAATGGTATATGTAGTCCTATCCAGTTACCATGCAATATAGCTTGTTTTATTCACGTAAACTAAAATTAGCTGCAGTCTTTGCTAATATGTTAGACTGGGAACTGTGATAGCTCAAGAAAAGAAAAGGGGGAAGACAGAGGGGAAGGCAGGGATACATCTTCTGCTGATGACAGCCAAACCTGCCTGTGACTGTAAAGCTGATCCTTAATATAATATGACATGGTTTAGAAGCCCTCCAAAAGTGCTATTATATTATTTGGCCAGACACTTGACATTCTGTCTAGATAATCCTAATTCTGGTTCACAATTCCTTCACTTGTACCTTAAGTAAATCACTTCATAGCCATGCTTCAACTTTGCATGTCAAAACTGCTTATTGCCAAAGCATTTAGGAGAGAGCTAGAAGGGAGCTGTGCAGGTTAGTTAGCATTTGTTTGCTGCTGAATCTGAGCAATTTCCAAGGGTTCCATGACTGCAGTGAATCTTCAGTCCCTCTGAAGGTTTGTCATTGGTTCAGGGGAGTCAGAATTTTACGTGTAGAATTGGTAGCAACTACAGACCAGCCCTTCTTTAGAATTCAACCTGAGGCACGCTGAGACAGGAGTTAGGGAGTTTAGGAAGGGTTGTGTGGCTATGAAATAATACAAGGAGGATTAATAATGCTATGAGCCACACTATTAGGGTCTGAAATCAGAAGCTTCCAAGAACCTGGAACATGTGAGTATGTAAGAACAATCACGCTGAGCCATCTGACAGCTCCCTTTAGCCCAATGCACTGTTTTCAACAGTAAGGTAAAGAGTATAAGAAATAGGGTGTGTATATAGAACAATTCTTCCCCAGGGACATCCTCCTACTCTCCAGCAATTAACAGTTTAGGACTGAGAGATCACACCAGGACTATTGTGTTTAACAGTCACAAATAGACCTATCCTCCATAAATTACCCTAGTCCCATTTTTAACCTACACAGACTTCTGACCTCCACACCATCTTGTGACAGTAGGTTTCTAAATGTAATTAGGAGTTGCACAAAAAAGTGTTTCCCTATTATTAGCTATAAACACAAAATTGGTCAGTGCCATCCAGCTACTGGCCAGAGCAATGCTCACTCCTGCACTAAGTACTAGACTTCATTAACATCCTGGGTAATTATATGATACCTTAGACTGTTTAAATCTTAATGATTAAACACAACCTTGAAAGAAAAAAAAAAAAGTGTTTTCAAGAGCAGGCAATGTTGGGTATCATCCAGAGTGCCTCCTCTAGCAATACTCCCTACTCGCTGTCTAGACCAACGATATTCAGATAGGAATCTGAATCCTGATCACTACACAGGAATCTTAGGCACGTAGATCACCACACATCGCTAGCCAGAATACCCTTCTCTGTGCTACATGCCACTGCTTTTAGAGCAATGGGACAGCATACTGCAAAAAGCTATATTAAAATCCAGTAACAGATGGAGGGTGAAAAAGCCTCCTTTTTGTGCCTCCTGCGCACAATCGCCTCAATCTTTCCCCACCAGAGCTGTTATGTCTCAGAGACATAAGCCAAAAGATGGCTGCACAAGCTGTGTTCGCTTCTGCGGCTGCCTACAGCAACCCCGGGGATAAAAAACAGCCATTTCAGCTGAAGAATAAGAAAACCATCTAAGTGCATTGCTCATTGGTGGCATTTCCAGTGGAGTGCAAAGTATCACAGGACAAAAGAAAGAAAAGCAGAACCTTCTGCAAGTAGAGATTTCAGCATCTGCATAGCTTGCAGGAGTATTTCACATTCAGCATCTGTCTTTGAAGGTGAAACTTTCTATACCGGCCACTGAGGGAACAATTACATGCAAGTAAATTGGCTCCATTAAATCAACAGGGTCTGAAACATATGGGGACAAGCCAGTGAACTTTTTTCTTCCAGAAATAAGCTGCTTCTATCATGGAAATAATCTTAATGTTTGCTGACACTGTAATTAAGAATTAAAGCTGCAGAAAAATGTGAGGTTTGCTAAAACACAATAGATATCTTTTATCAATACAATATATGGCACCAAATATTCAGTGTTCTGGGGAGGATAATTAATCAGTGCTCTCTTGCTGAAGTCCTTTTAATTGTCTATGATGGGCTGTGTTGGTGGGGGGATTATTGAGTTTTAACATGGAACAAGATCAGGGACCATGGGGAATATTTACACAAATAAAGATTGCATGATCAAGATCTTTGATCTGGGAATTGCTATTCTGTAATCATCTGTAAAGCACCAGGAGTGCCCCTGGCACTGTATATATAATAATAAACGATGAACAATAAATCACGTAATTAAATCTTCACTTCAAACATTCTTTTCATAATTCTTGCCTCAGATTTAAGTTCCCACATCAGACATATTAGGTCCTCATAATATTATTAAAGTTCCTACACTTCAGCTTTTAAAATTCCCCTAGGGATCTATTGTTTCTTTGCTTAATGTGTTTATGAGCCAAAGGCCCCATTAAATACAATAGGGAAACTCCCAGACCTTTAAAAACTTCACCACCAGAGACATTTCTTAGGAAACAGGACCATTTTTGTCATTCCATCATGTAACTATTGGAAAGTCTATTGATCAGAGAAGTTCCAGGAGAAAAACAGGAAAAATACTACCCCCCCGCCCCAGATCATCAATCACTAAGGCTGCAAGGCTAGCCAAGGCAGAACTGCTGCACACATTCCCTCCTCCATTGCATCTGATTATTCACATAATCTCATATTAAGAATATTTCATATTACGATTGCTCTTTATGCCTCATCACCTTTGCAGATGCTTTCTGTAAGGACAAGGAAAAGACAAAGTCTCCTTCTATTTTCTTGGTCTGGAAGATAAGGAGATGGGCAGATGCTTACATTCATCTAAACCCAAGCTGTACATTGTCCTCTACAAATGTGAATGAAACATTACATCTGAGACAGCATATTTTGCCAAAAACAGTAGAGATTTTGAGTATCAAACACTGACTTTTAAAAGTGAATTCCCATCCACCTTCAAAGGGACTTGTTAACAAACATGGAGAGAGACTCTTTATAGAGAGCAGGAGAGAAGGATGAAGCCACTGCCAGTATGCTGGAGAAGCTGGAGTCTACCAGGGACAAACTTCATGGTCTGAACCCTTGTTGAAAATTATTTAACACTGCACTCTAATCCAGACAACCAGTGAATTCTGGTTTATTTTAGAGGGGTTATCTTGTCTAGCTGCAAGGCTCTTCTCAACTGCTTGCCTTGTTTCTTTAAAAAGTAAAACTCATTCAGAATTTAAGTCTCCTTGGTGAAGGAGGGATAAGCTGGGGTGCTGTGGTTTATCAATTTAGCCTCAAGATTCAAAGAAGGCACAGAGCTAAGCAGGGAGTTCACACTTGTGTAAAAGCGTACCTAAGGGATACGCAGGGTTACTGTGTAAAAGCCCGAGTCTAAAGTGAGAATGCCTGGCATCAATCTGAGCAACATCATGCCAGTAAAGACTGTTCACCCGCAGTTGAGTTGGCGATTTCTCAACATAGAAGAGCTTAGAATGAGGGTTAGTGTGAGCCATGGGTGAAATGGAAATTCCTTTGGCCTCAACTAATGCATTTTAAGTGACTCCCACTTAGGGTCAGATAATTACAAGTTCTATTTTGTTAAACAGTTAAAAAAAACAAACACAATCTGTATTAGGCTGGAAAGTTCTACATTCCAGTGAACATGAGTGATGGTGAACATAGCCTGTGGGCCAAACACAGCCCACGCAGAGCTTCACACTGTTGAAGCTTTCATCTTCAGCACCCCGAGGTACAGCCCACAGATACCATAGGATCTCAACATGCAGTGCTCCATCTTGCTCCAGCCTAACGCATATCACATGCTAGGGCCTGTACCTTCCGTGAGCCGTACTGTCACACCACAATCGAGTAGGCTCCCAGCTTGCTGTATCTTTAAGTACTAGAGGGGTGGGGGGCTTAGTTTGGATTTCAAGAGGATGAGACCTAGGGTGTCACTAATGTAACCAGCAGGATTCCCACAGGGCTGCTTCTTGCTCAGAAGTTAGTAATTGACAGTGTATATATTCACCCAGTTTGCTGATTCTTGATGAACTGCATTCTCATGTAATGTATGTTCTACACTAATATTTACAAGTCACTAAAAAATATAAACCAAGTGCATTTCCCTCCTACATCACCAAATTCCAATGATACACAACCAAAATCATATAGAAATAGAGTATATGCTTGGTTGTAAAGATGTCTGAAAAGACAGCAAGGAATAAGGTCATGCAAAGTTTCACATAAACAAGGGAATCTTCACATTAGATAATTTCTATCATATGACCCAGTGTTAAATAACAAGGAGTATTAGAAAAATGAAGCTTGAATAAATGCAGTTGCAGCTGTATCTCTGTAATACCTTTACAGGACTTCACGGTATCACCCTAATGAAGAGACCTGGTAGCATAATCTACCTTCCCACACTGCCAGTGGAAAGTTGTTATTATAATTAATACAGATATAGTATCTTACTATTAAAAAAAAGTTACAGACAAGTTCTCAATACACCTGTGAAATAGCTAAGAACAGACTGAAATGCAGAGACACAAAGAGTTTGCATGCCAAGAGTTTCAATCAAGTCAGTTTACTGCCTACTGTAGATCCAGAGCTACCAGTACAAAAGTCCTTATACAAGTATCAGTTGTGCTAATGACAACCAAGTTATTTAGCTGTGGCAATAGAATATGAAAGGATTAGAATAAATTTGTAATTTCTCATTCCCAAAGCTTAGACCAAATTTGAGGATCACCTCTCAGTTCTTTGCCTAGCATTCTATTCCGTCTTTTGAGTTACCTTTTGTTGACTTGAATTTTACAGCAGTATGATCAACCACTATCAGCTCTCTGTAGAGAAAGAGATGGAGTTATTTAGGATATAACTATCTTTTTTTTTTTTTTAAGACTGACACTTAAAAATATATTTTCATCTTTTTAATATTAAACCCACATAGAAATCTTAAAACTGAAACTTATTTTCTACTAACATTACTCACTTTTATTTGCATTATGTATTGAAGGAAACTAAATTTTACCTTGTAGGTTCAGTTTAATTCCTCCTCCAATACCTTCAGTATTGGAGGTACCAGCTTCCTCCATGTTACCAGTATAATAGTGGAAACAATGATCCATATACTCATGGTGCAGCCTGCATTACTGGGCTCTAGGATTTAAGAGACCCTTTACAGAGGACAGCAATGTACCCTATTTGCAGCTCTGCCATGGTCTCGGCATGCAATCTTGAACAAAATGTTTAACTGCAATATCCTGCTCTCTTTTCTTCAGATGAAAGAAATTAGATAATAATTTATAGCCTCCTTTGTAAATGCTCTCAGATTTATGAATGAAGCATTCCTCCTTCCCTTGCTATTGCATTCCTACAATGGCTTTCTGTCTGAAACAAAGAATGCTGGGTTAGAAGGGTAACTAATAAGCAACCTAAAAACAAAAGGAACCTGGCACGAGGTCAGCATGACCTGCAGTAATTGCTTCTGCTGCTCTTAGAGACACACCAAGGGTTAGCAGTCACCCTACACAACTCCCTAGAACAGCAGAACAGTAAAAAAAAAAAGATAAGAAAGCCTCTTGTCCTAAGCTTACTGCTCAAAGGACACAAAATACTAAGCTGATTCCTAACTTATAAAGAATATTTATTTGGAGAAAAGTCTGGGAAGGAATCCTATGGAAATTAACCCTTGCTTCTCTGGATGCTATTACTACATGCAGAACTTCCAGATTTCTCCAGAAATTCCTAGTCCTTAGAAGTGAAAAATGTTCTGATTAGTTTCTCACGTAAACCATCCAGCCCATAAATGCCAAAGCCAGACTGAAGGGAACAGTTATGCAACAGGGCCCTGTGGAAGAGAAAAAACTGCTCAAGGCAAGTTGGCTGCTTGCATCATATATTTTCATGCTGTTTACAACCTCTCTGTATAGGAATCTCACAGTTCTGCTATGTAAGACATGAGTGAGTATCTTGTGATGAAATAAGAAAAAAAACAAACAACTTACTGAACATTCATCTCAAATTTCAATTGAACATAGTCTTTTAAATGTCACATGTTTAGCTGAGGGGTTTTTTGTTTGTTTGTTTTTCAAAATGTCTAAACCTTTAATAGGCTAAGTATGATGAGTGGGGATACCTTCCATATACCCCCTGGGAATTCCTTTTTGAGACCGCAATTCCCACCACGTTCAGTTCTTCTGAACTCTCTTGTATATATTCCCACTTCGTATCAGTACTAACAAGTTAAAGAGGGGACTCTGAAACCTCCACTGTTCACTAAGGGGACTCTGATGTTACTTTAAGCAGTAGCTTAATGAACGTTTTTCCCCAATTGCAGTGCCAGCACAAGCAGCTCCTGTTCCCTGAACTGACCAGAGAATTGATTCAGGTTAGAGCTACCCAACTTCTTCTACCTGTATCAGTTCCCCAAGCTGCTCAGACACTGCAAACAATTCCTACTTAGGCCCTGCAAGCACTTGTATCAGCAAGCACTGAAAAACTTAAAAATTCCTGGAAATTCTCCCTCATCCATCACACAGACTTGCACCTATCAGCTAGGCATGCAGGAGATGAGAACTCAAGCAGTGCTCTAACAGCGGGTTTCAAGAGTGGAAACACAAAATCAAGTTTCCTCCAAGACTAGAATATCCCTCAGCAGAGCAATGCAGGAAGAAGTGGGTTCATCTCCAGCTAGAAGAAGAAAATACTACAAAGACCATATATATGTTACATCTCTGGACATCGAAAATTTTGGAGCCAGACTCAAAAAAGTTTTCAAACATTTTGATGTACTTTCTGCACACAACTCCATGGCTTTAGATACTCAGCCATCATTTAACTGTCATCAGAAATACAAATCCTAGGGATTAATGACTAACATTAGCACAATGCAACTGCTAATGCCACAGGCAAGGCTTACATTAAACAAAAAAAAACAAGTGGGTGGATAATTAGTTCGAAGGATGCTCTGCAATTCACAGTCTAACACCTTCCCTTCAGCACAAGGAGAGGACTTACTAGGGTAGAAACACCTTGAACAGAAAACAAATGCTTCAGAGATGTACCTGCATGTTTGGAACAGGCCAAAAGTTAAATCCCTCCTTACACGGCTGCACTTCTTTATGAAATAGCTGATGAGAATAGGTGGTGTTGAAAAGGAAGTCACATACCTGACATTTCTCCCACTAGTACGTTGAGATTCTCATCAGCTCAAAACTGCAACTGCAGTTTGTGACTGTAGTTTAAAGAGTTCAGAGACTTGCTTGATGTGGCAGATGTCCACTACTGCCAACTTTACTGACATTTCTTCTATGAGATCAACGCAGTGTCTACAGAAGCTTCATCAACATGTAGATGTTTAAAAGAAAAAAAGCAACCTTAAACATCACTGAACACTTAAAAACCCTAAATACTAGTTAGAGGAGAACAGAAGAGAAATGAAAAAAACTATCAGTCACAATAAAGAACATACTAGAGTATATTCTTGAAGCTGACAACTTAACTAGCTATAGGCATGCAAGGGAGATTTGGTCAGTGGTTTTGTTTACATCCTTAAAATTTACTTTTTTGTGATCAAATGAGTCACTTGTATTGAATCAGATGGATCGCTCGCATCCTTTTCAAAAAAGAAATCATGAGACAGAACTGCACTGAAAGAATCCAGACAGAAGAGACACTGCATCAAGAACCAGCAGATCTCTGTTTTAAGTGTGATGATACTACTATCTCTGTGTGACTGATTGTCTTCTCTGCGCAGCTGTGCCAGTCAAAGAACAGTGCTCACCCTCTTTTCAGAGCTGTGTATCAAGACTGGTACCAGAAAGATAAGACTTCATGAGACAGAACTGCACTGAAAGAATCCAGACAGAAGAGACACTGCATCAAGAACCAGCAGATCTCTGTTTTAAGTGTGATGATACTACTATCTCTGTGTGACTGATTGTCTTCTCTGCGCAGCTGTGCCAGTCAAAGAACAGTGCTCACCCTCTTTTCAGAGCTGTGTATCAAGACTGGTACCAGAAAGATAAGACTAAGATGGAGAAATGCCTGTCCAGGAAGTTTCACCCCAGAGATGTCAGAGCCCTTCACAAGAATGAAACCTTGTAACCCTTCTGTGTGACAACAGTACTGAAAGAAAATCCACGGAAAAACAGAAGTAATGGAAAATTACACAGTAAGCTTCATATCCAACACCTGAAACACCACATGTAGAACATTTCTCCTTAACTCATGAGACTGCACATGGGGGGGGGTAATCATTGTATAGACATCACACTGCCTCAAGAAAGAAAAAATAGCTGTGACAGCTGGCTTTAGAATTGAGTACAGCAGACAGATCTCTTGTGTTACCTACGGGATGCTGCGAATCTGGAAGCTGCATGCATATAGCATTGCTAGTTTTAGGTTGGCTTTCAGGGAATGAATGCAGGACAAATAAGTTCTAAAGGCTTAACATTTAATCACGAGGAAAATCTCTACTAGCTGGTACTGAGATTAGAAGCCTGTGCTTTATGGATAGGACCACGTTAATACAGAAACAACTCTGAGTATTTGAATTACACCAACAGGCAGCAATAACAATCAGAAGGTTCGGTATAAAAAAAAAAATTTAAGAGTTGTGTTCAATTTAACTGTAGTGTATTCTCCTGGGTTGCAGTGGAGCTTTGGATCTCTTGCCTTTTATAAACAGCATCTCAGTCAACAAGAATTTAGCTTGGAGGAATGCATTACAGATGTAAAACAAATCAAATTAGCTCTCAGATGTTATCTGTTGATATCTCATTTCTTCCTCAGACTTCTGCTAACCACTGGAATGCAACATCTGGGCAGTTGGGGGAGGCAACTGTTTTAGTAAAAAGTACTACATATAGGTGCTACAGAAGAAATTACAACACACTGCTTTACCACACCACCTACACCACAGGATGAACTAGTAACAGTTACCTGCCGTGAAAAAGGTAATTAGGTCTACCTAGCCTGTGTCACCTTTACAGCATAAAAAGCCAACTTAATCAGAGCAATTATATGCTAAGGATGAGTGACAAAATTACAGTCATCTGTTGCAGAGGTTATTTAAAGAAATCAATATTTGGAGCACCATTTACTTGTTTCCAATTTTTTCCCTGCCACTGAAATTTGAAGGCCCTGGAAGAATTCAGTAATGCATGCAATTATGACAACCATAGGCTTTATACTTAATATTCTACATACTTTAACTTAACTTAGAGCAGCATACTTTCTTCTTTTTAAAAGGAAAAAGTTTGCTTTCATGAAAGTTCTTTGTGATTTCCATAGAACAGATTGGGGAACAGATTATGTGACTTCCTCAGTCAAAATTTTACACAGCATTTCACCCTGATTAGCATTAAGTGACAGGCTCCAGGGACATACACTTTTGATGCAATGATTTACACAGAACTAGAGGTTTTACTCCCCAACAGTTTAGCGGATTCGAGAATAGCAAATGAGAATTTACTGTAGCAGAAGTGCCACAGCTGTGAGTTCTATTAGGTAGTGGTCAGATTATGAATCATTTAATAAACTGTGCCATTGCTAGCAGAGGTTTTTGCAGCCTCCTTACCAAAAAGATAACCTTTCTGTGCAGGAACTGAGTGCTGTGAGAAAGGAACAGGACTAAGGCGCCTGCAGCACTAAGGTCTCCTTTAGAGGCTAAAATTGATCCACTATCGCAATAGAGTTTATGGAATTGAGGCTTCCACTTGTCAAACAGTTTAAAGACACTGGTGAAAGTTCCTTGCTCAAATCATCCGGAAACAGGCTGGGCAAAACACTAGATCATCTACTGCAGAGAGCAACTATGTACTGACATGGGCTTTGGGTGACATGAACCAACAGACCGTGATCAGAGTGTCGTGTTTAGCCAGCACAGATGCATAAAGCACAGGTCTTTATCAGACAATTACTTAAAAAAAATGGTTCTAAAAACCTAGAGCAATTTTCATCATTAAAACCAAAGAGAAACTGGAAATGCATCAATTACCTGAGGTATTAAAGAGATTTTGTGCTCTAAATATATAACACAGATTAGGCTTACTGAAATTTCTGGAACTATACCAGTTTTCAAGAACTATTTTATGTTGCCACATGAATACTGTATCTTCACAAATAAGAAAATTTATCTTTTCCATTTAAAGTTTATGCTATCCCTTACTTTCAGAATACAAAAATGTCTAAGACTATGAACACTGTACATACTCTGGATCAAATAACATGCTTCTAATTCACAAAACGTGCTTACATTGGAATATTCTGACCTCTTCCGAAGATTTCTGTATGCACCTTAAGTAAATCTCCATGTTTACTGTGTACCATACAGAAGAAAACATTCCTAAAATCCCCCCTTCATGATCAGTCATTACCCAACTCTTCCAAGGGCTTATGCAGTGTTTTCTGCAATAGTTTGTCCACCCACACAGACAGTCAGCACGCCTAGTCCCTTGCTGTTGCAGGCAGTCACATCATAAACTGATCAAATGCCATTGTAAAACTAAATACGCTTTTTGGCCTAAGTTTCCAAAATGTGGGAGTGGGCCTCACCCATTCAAACTAATTTGGGTAACAATGAAAAAATTCACTCATAAACGGGGTTTCTGACTACATCTTTTTCCGTCAGTGGTTCTTGTTTTCCGCTCCAACCCACATCATCTATTCTCTTCCTTCCACCCATTCTTTCCCCCCCAAAAAAGGCTGGCTTGGACACTGTGCTTCAATTTTCTGTAGAACTTTCTATTTTTCTATCCCATTCTTTTTCTTTAGTATATGAAAGCAGCTTCCTGTTTAGAAACATGGGAGTCCTACACCCTCAGTAATGATGTATTCAGCCCATCAATGATCTTGGCATGAATGCCTTAAACCTTAATAAGCCTGATGGGATTTTCTGTACATGTCATCATCAGTCCAAAAACAATGCACAACGTTTGTCATCTTGCACTGAATCAGCTCCCTTCCCAGTGCTATAGTTCTAGTAAGAATTCTAAGGGCTTACAAGCCTCCTTCTCTTAAATATTTCAAATTATAGATTTCCAATGCCTACAGAACAAGAACAGAAGCACCAAGAGGAGACAGTGTTATTGCAGAACTCCCAACATGATCAATACTGTTCTGCTTTTCCAACCCTGAGTCCCTGCAGCAGTCTGCCATTGCTCACACTGCTCAAGTCTTACTATAACCTATTATCCAAATCCTGGGCTTGTCCTGTGCTGGGGAATAGGAATGAAACACATAATGTAATCTCTGTTCAACTTTAAAAAAAACCCCACAACATCCCCCCCCAAACCGTACATGACCTAGAACAAAATCCTATCTTGTTCAAATACATAGACTGAATCAAAATCTATTTTTGTGGGTTCAAAAAGGCAGCAGCATTGGTGACTTGAAATAAACTGAAATATTTGTCACTTTGGGAGTTTAATGTACATACATTCATAAGTGCAGGTTGTTCCCCCTGCTGAATTTTAACTGCAGTGAAGTTCTCCAGCGAAGTTACTGGAGAGCCGTACAACAAGCACTTGAACCAGTGGGTGCAGAGGCAGCCTTGTATACCACACGCAACAATGTGCTGTTCTTCTCCAAGCAGTGCTTAGCAGCAAAGTGGTTAACCACAATTTATTCTATATGGCATAATTCTTCAGTAATGCTACTAGCAAAGCTGCTAGTCTAGAGTTCATGCATTTTAAAATCTGACAATGCAAGGCACACATAACTGTTTCACTTTAACTCTTTTGGGGGCTTGGTCTGTGCTTACATAAACATCAAAACATATTTTGAGCTCTACTTATGGGTGAGCAGCAGAGTTAATTTAAAACTGTCAGCAAGTGCCATCCTAATTAAAAACAAATGACTAATTGTACAACTACAGGGCCTGTTGACACAGGCTACATACATCAATCAGGCAAAGCCAACCAAGCTTGAATTTGAGGAAATGCAGCACCATCTAGCGTCCTACATGAGTTAGAGATTCAAAAATCAGTTTTACAATCAGTCCACACAGAAATTTCACAGGTAGCTGACACTCTCACAAAAGCAGTAAGACACCAGAGGTCCAACTATACCAACTATTCCCAGCACTTCTGAAAAAGGGAATTACATAATAAAAATCCTGTTAAAAAAGAGCTGCTGAGAGTCAAATGTTTGCAGGCAGAACAGAAATTCTTTGAAGTCAATAAACTGAGAAATTACTCTGCCACCTACCAAAAAGGTGCAGTCCAAAAGCTAAAAGCTACCAGTAATAGAAAGACTACTACTATCTATAAAAAGCTACTAGAAATAAAAAGGCAACCTTTAAGAAACTGAGTAATACTAAAAATTCTGGCAGGCTAAAAACATAAAACAATATGAAAAGGTATTTGAGAAATCTTGAGGAATTATTTGAGGAAAATTAATGATAAATTCTTTTTCAAACACATTGGGAACAGGAATCTTGACAAAGGCTTAGTACAGGCAACAGATGATCAAAGAATAGGAAGAACAGTAAGAAAGAGACAAGACTGCAGAAAAGCTTTTTAAATGTTTTTTTTTTTTAATCCACATTTATCAGAGGAGCTTAGACCAGCTCCCACTCTGGAGAGCTCATTTCAAATTGGAGGGTCAGTAAGAGATGCTACTGGACATTTTAGGGACATAAACAATAATAGGTCTTTATAGTCAGACAGTAAATACCCAAGAAATCAATTAGACAATAACTGAGCTAGCAACCACCATGCATAATCTCTCACTTAAAACTTCAGAAGAAGCAGAAGGTGACAAATGAGACAATTTTTTATTTAAAAGAGTTCTACAGGGATTCAGGTGAGCTATGTCAGGTGAGCTGACCTCTTTCAACCATGCTGATACTCTGTAATAGAGAATTACTGGACATATAGATAAATGTGTTATGTTGGCAAATATGGCTCAAGTAAAGGCAATGTAGACCTCACATCTCTCTATTATCATTCTCAGAGAATCTAACAAATATTATTAACAGATATTCATTCAAAAATTTATCAAGGCAGAAGTTCTTGATGCACCAACACCTTGTGTGTGTATCATGTCAGTCCTCCAATACAAAAATCATAGTACAAAAAGGAATGGAGCAGCTTTCATCAAAAATTATTAAATTGAAAATCTGTTTGCAACCTGGGAGAGAACCGAAGGACAATTAGGAGTAGAGAAGGTGGAAAGATAAATGTATACTCTGCTACCTCTGAATACCACCAAGCCAACGTTGTCTATCACACACATGAAAGTGACAGGCAGCAAGTTCAAAACCAAGCCCAACCCAGACAAAGCCAAAACCAGAAGTATTTCTTCAGAGAACACATGCTCAACCTGTGACATACCGTAACAATACATAGCAAGGGGCTTACCAGACTTCTAAAAGGATGTAGACTAATTAACAGAAGAGAAATCCCTCAGGTTCTGTGAAACATACTCTCTCCTTTCCCAGATGTGCAGATCCCTGGGAACTGGAGGACTATCACTGTGTTCACCTATTCTTACTCTCTCCCCCTAAGCGTTTATTCTGGCCTCCTAGAGTGGCAGGAAATAAGATAATAGACTAAAAAGGATCTCAGTGCAGTCATCCTGGTACCCCTTTCAGAAGGGGAACAGTTGTAGCATCACTAGCTTTCTTCCAACATCAAGGGTTGTGTACACATGGAACAGGAGTTGATGCTCGCTGAGCTAACTCTTGCGGAGACAGCACGCTAGGAATGGATGCGATAGGAATCACAGAAAATGGTTTCTGTCCTAGCCCAGACCAACTTCAAGCAAGGATGGTATAGTGAGGAAAATTTGAATGAAAATTATTCATTCAAATAATGCTACAGTCCTAAGTTGTACAGATGCTTTCTTCTTTCATTTGCACACAAGGGACCCATATATGAAAACAGCATCATACACAGGTTTAAGATAAACTCTTGCGTGCATGTACAAGTGGAAGCGATTTGTCCTTTCTTAGAACAAACTGCAAGGAATATGGTAGCAAGTCTCCACGTGATTAAAAATTTAAGACTATAATTGCTATTAACACACTAATTCTCAGCAATAGCTTCACTATTTCAGCTTCAGCTATCACTCCTATTTTTTAAATCTATCCCAAAGCTAGAGGACATTGCATGAGAACAGAGTACAGATGCCATCTAGAAGCCAGAGCAGATTTTGTATCAGTCCCTGCTTTCCTTATTTCAAAGAGCATGAAGTATACATTCATCTTCTGAGTGTATAAATTTTACTGCTATAAGAGTTAGTATTCCTTTAAGAAGAATCTGGCTTGGAGCTTACCAAGGCAGACCTTGCATTCCTCACCACTGTCACAAGCTATGGACATAAGTTATGAAGATTTTAACTGTAGGAGAAAGTGCCAGAGCAAGCTGCTTTTGCTAACCTCACAGAGCATGCCTAAGAACCTAGATAAATTAAGTTTGTTAAGTCACAAGTCAGGCTCTGTAGGAAATGTCCCAGTGTAGACCTACATCTCTCATATGCCTTTCAAACATACTTACTAAAACATTTCATAATGTGCCTTTTTTTGTTTTCATACAATTAGGAGAGTAAATTGCAAACAGGGTGGGCCTGAGAAAGTGTGTATTAAAAAAGAGCTATGTTCAGGATTCTAGTACACCTTGACTACAGATAACTAATGAGCATCTTAAGCATTCAGCAGAATTTAATGTATTCAGGAACTGAAACAGGCTCTAGACAGTGGGAAATAAATGCATGCAGCAGGCAACTCAACAGCATGCGAGGCAACAACCTCAGTCTCTACTTATGGCCTTGCAAACCATAGCTCTGTTAACAAAGCCATAATAAAAACATCTGAAAACATTGTAAAGAAGCCCATCTTCTTTACATATCTTAAGTGGAAGATGCATATATATACACTATTTCCCTGCCTCAAGGATATGCATCAAGAATTTGAACATAGAAAAGCCATAAATTATAGCATGGTAGATTAATGTAGTATTGCCCCACCAAACATCAATCTGCAAGACTCAGGTATTAGTAAGGACAGATATTAACACAACACACAAAAGTTACCATTTTCTCAGAAAGTGAGGCTACATACTACAACTTAATATAGCACTAGCTCTATAGAAGAACGTAAGAATAATGTCTTCAACAAAAACATGACAAGTCAAATATGAAAGATAAACCAAATTTATTTAAAACAAAAAATTAAGACAGTACTATTGCCAAGATTGAAAAAAAAAATGAAGGATTCTTTTACTGATGTGACAAGACAGCCAATTTACAGCAGTTACATTAATTCTGAGAAAATCAGGTCGGGTTTACACTGCTTCAATTGACTACATATACTTTCTGCAAGACAAACTATTTCCCCTTCCCGCCCCTTCCCAAAAGAACAGACAAAAACATCCTATAAAAAACATGTACAGAATTTTGAGACACACGAACCATTGTCCAAAAGCCTGAAACTTTCCAACAAGGTTAAATCCTTTGTTGCTTCAACCAACCCTCAATGGGGGAGCTACAAGCACAACGCCGTCACCTCTGACAAAGAGCATCGGAATATTCCTTTTGGTAGACTATGAAGAAGGAAAGAAAAGTTTACATTTACAAAAGCATAGTTTACAAAACATATCCCGCTAAGCATATGACCAAATTCAGTCATAACAAAACAACTCCAACAAATACAAGCTCAAACATACAACGTTCTGGCATGCTTAAGAGATCAATACAACTAACACCACATCTTTGGATATCCTTTGTACTTTCATAACAATTTGCCCAAAACTTCTTTTAGATCTTGGTTCAAAAAGTAGTCAGCAATAAACTACTTCAATGATATAACATAGTTTAGTTTTTAAAAAGTTTTCTATGGGGATAAATACGCTAAAGTCCTTACTTTATAAATCTCTTCATAGGTTTCTTCATCAATCTCTATTGTAGTTACAGTTTCTTCCACATCACCCAAAATCATATTTAAGTGCTGATCATATGCCTGTAGGAATGAAGTTAGTTTATTATTTCTTCCAAAATTCAAACACAAGCTCATTAAAATGAGAATTATAGCAAGACTTTCAGACATACTTAGTTTAGCCTGATTTTGACCAAAACATGCCACTATGTCAAAACAAAGTAGTATCAGTTACAGTTATAATTTCAAACATAAATGCCAACAAATCAGTACTCTGCAGCATAAAAAAAAGGGAAGACATTTATATTTACTGAAATGTTCTTCCAGGAAATATCTCTGAAGCTTTCAGTGAGAACACATGCAAGAACTCAGAGACAGACACACTTCATTAACATTAAACCAGCTAACACATTCTCTGCTGCCAGTCCAGCCTCCTGGAACTGATTGCTTGGGGCCAACTTAAATAATATGAAAGCTGTAATTCATACAATGCTACAAAAAACTTAAAATAAGCACACGTTCCAAACACCTTACAAAAGCATGTTGCAAACTACACGTGTGCCTCATGGATTTCTCCTTATCTTTGTGTTCCCAAAGGAGTTGAGGCCCAGTTAATGCATGGGGCAGCTGGATCTCTTCCCCAACACAGTACAGTACTCAGGAAGGATGACTGACTTAACAGAAAGCAAGAAATCTGTCTCATCAAGAGACATATCACTCTCAGAAGAAAGCACTTCAACAAATGAGATTTGCAGAGAATCCAGCTGAGTACATATCCCATCATACCCTCAGAGGGTGTGCCTTAAGAGATACTTGTTTGATAATGATAATCTCATTCTTAATTCAGTCTTAAAGACACCTCAGTGTACTTCACAAGAAGAGGCCTGCAGTATTATTGCTTATTTCAGATGCAGAAATGGAAGCCAAAAGCAGTGGAATGAATTTCTTGGTATCGTTCAGGAGACAAGAAAAACAAAATATATCTCTTGAATCTCTAGAGAAACATTTAATAGCAGACAAAGTACTGAACAAATCAGATTTTGCCACCAATCACATTACACTTTTGATAAGAGAAAGGGTTCAGCCCTTGTTACTAAGATGATCTTTAACCTACCTTCTCTAACCACTTCTGCATTTTTAGCCAAGAGATACAATTACTTGCACTTTAAACAATCAATGGAAGAATCATAGAATCGCTTGGGTTGGAGGGAACCTTTAAAGGTCATCTAGTCCAACCCCCCTGGAATAAGCAGAGACATCTTCAACTAGATCAGGTTGCTCAGAGCCCCGTCCAACCTGACCTTGAATGTTTCAAGGGATGAAGCATCTCTGTACTAGACCATTGTACATAAAAAAGGCTGCCCAGTGCTTAGCTGAATAAGCATAGTAGCATTCTGAAAGTTTTACTTACATGTAGTCTGCCTCTAAGCTCTCTGTCATTCCTCATTTTGACATAGATTCGCTCATCTAGACTGAGTCTGATGAGATCAAGTGGCTCCTCTACAGTATTTGTTGTTTGTTGCTAAAAAAATAAAAGTAAAAAAGTTATTTGTACAGAAGAAGCCTGTGAACTTTTCCATTCCTCAGTGTTTGCGAGACACAGAAAACAAACAGGTAAGAACACAGATACAAATATTCCAAGTCATTCCTTCACATCCTGTTGAACCTGAGTGCAGCTGATATTACCACTCTACAAATATTCACTGGCCTGAGCAAAATGAGTTAAGACTTCAGTTTAGTTTGCAGCAAATCATGCCTCACGCATACTGTTGTATAAACTATATTGCTTATCAGCAACCATTGTCCATACTGCAGCAGAAAGCCTAATCTGCATGAACCAGCACCACACCTGTGCCATCGCATGGCACAGGCTAGGAAAAACAAACACCCACTGCCAGTTTTGCCAGCACACAACAGTCAGCCGGGTAACACGCTGCCCCTCCTGCCCCACACACCTCTCCTTGAGGCCTAGCTTAACACAGCAGTCATGCCAGACCTCAAGGCAGGTTAGAAACCTGAACACACAGGGGGCTGAGATCTTTTTGTGATAAAGGCATACTTTTAGGATCACAGCTAAAACGTGTGACCATTTTTGTGCATATCTCGCAGCATGCTACCTATTTCCTTCTCAGCGAGGCAGAGCCAAGAGTATTTTCCTCAGTTGCTTTCCTCCGTTTCCCTCCTCCGGCAGTTCCTAGGGGAAACGGGCCTGCAGTGAGCCCTGCCCGCCCTCCTGACAGCCCCGGCAGCAGCACAAGGACCGAGGCCGTGTAGTAACTTCATTTCACACAGCAAACGCTCCCCCGGGGGGCTGCGCCTCACGAAGGCTGCCCAAGAGGGGAGCTTTGCCGGGAGGTACGCCCAGCCCCAGCTGGGCAGCCGAAAATCTGCCTCCATCTTACGCCCGTCCAGCCGCGGAGGTTTCCCCAGGCCCGCGGAGGGAAGGCGGGGAGCGGCGGGAGCGCGGGCCCAGCCGCAGCGGGGAAGGCCTTGCCGCTGCCTCCCGCCCTGGGGGAAG
>NW_008795909.1:9579732-9580227 GCF_000699145.1 Aptenodytes forsteri
GGCGGCTGCCAGCAAGAGGCGCTCCGGGAGGCTGGGGGCGCCGCGGGATGAGCCGAAGGAGGAGGAGGGTGAGTGCGGGCGGGAGGCCATGCCGGGCCGGGCAGGACGCTGCGCCATCGCCGGGGCTTGGGGCCTCTCCCGGCCTCTGGCGTTTCGGGGGAGCTAGGGAGCGGCGAGTGCCAGCCCGCTTTTAGGGCAGCGCTGGACCCCGGCAGCCCCCGTGAGGGAAAGGGCTGCTACCTCAGGCTGGAGGCGTGGATAACTGTTCTCCGCGGTGCCAGAGGGCGGGGCGATTCACGCAGAAATCGGGGGTTTAAATCCGTGTGTGAAATGTCCGGCGGGGCCCACGCGCTGTCTGGAAGCACTGACAAAGGCTGAAAATCGGGCACTGGGCGACCCGGTGAGGGTTTGACTCGCCTCAGCCGTGGCGGGGCTGCGGACACCCCCCGCTGCCGCGGGGGGCGTGCGCCGCGGGGCCCGGGCCCCCGGGGGGCG
>NW_008795909.1:9580284-9609894 GCF_000699145.1 Aptenodytes forsteri
GCGGCGGCCCCCCCCCGCTGCGGCGGCGGCCGTGACATGCGGGTCCGAGTCCCAGGAGGTGCCCTGAAAAAAGTTCTCCAGAGCAGCTTCACAAAACAATAATCTCTTGTGAGTGGCAAGCACGATGCTTGTTTTCCAGCTGACTCCGTTGGTGGGACTACAGGAATCTGTATGTACTTCTTGTGCATTACATTATTATGAGTATTTTCCTTAAACAGGTCTTCTTGTTCAATTCTTACCTATTTATTCAGAAACAATGATATGCTCATCATCGTGAGTGCTCACTTTCTTCTGTAGCTGTCTCTAATGAAGTCTGTGGAGGTATTGTTTCTGATTGCCATGGAGATAAGGCTTCATCCTTTAACATATCTTTCTTCTGTCCCATGCAGATGATTTTGAAGAGAAAAAGCCCAGTGTAAAGAAGAATGACTCAAAAGCTCTGGCTAGGAAGAAGGAAGAAGATTGTGATACTGGAGTTTCCAACTCAGCAAATAAGCCTTCAAAACAAAAACAGGCAAAATCACTAATAAAAGAAAATAAAAAAATTACTAGAAATAAAGGGAATCGTAACAAAGAGGAAACTTGCAGGTAAGTTTACTTATTATCATTCGAGTCTATAGGAGCTCTCTGTTCGTGGTTACATCTTATTTGTTTAGGGTCCAGTGCTGCATATGTGCATGTGAGCAGTTTATTTTAGGCTATCAGTCCAATTTAGTACATTTGTGTCACACAGCTGGACAGAAGTACCGTCTTATTCACTGCAGAGTCAGTCCTGAGGAAGATGGTCTGTATGGGAATCAAATATGTGAGCCTTTTCAAATTAAATGGTTTAAATATAAAATTTTATTCCATTTGTTATAGTTTTTACATGGGACTAGGGAAGCTTTATGGAATCCAGCATGAATAGAAATGTTGGCCTGAGATTTGGGTTTAAAATGATGAGCAGAAATCTTTAAACATATCATTCTCTGGTGTTTTTTGGAATCCAAATAGAATATCAGCATGGTCTGCCCATGGAGGTTGCTACAGCAAATGAATTAATAAAGAGAAATTAAGCTGATTGGTCTCATTTCACTGGCCAGCCAGAGCCTTGGGTATTAGTGTAGTGAAACAGAAACAGCTCCAATTTCAGTACACTCTGAAGGTTCAGTAAGAACAAATGATTCAGTGAACCATTTCTCCAAGGACTGATTTGTACAAGCTGTTCTAAAGGATGGGGCCTTTTGTAGGTTCAGGCATCTTCCTAAACATCCTTGCAGAACCAGGACCTAAGTTTGCACTGAAAAAGTGTTGCTCCATTGACTCCGTGGTTATTTATGGCAAAGGTGGTTTCCTTTACAGAGAAGGTGTCTGTGATTTAATTGTCAAATACTCAATGTGTTGTTACTGATGCAGAGGTCACGCTTCATTTATTTCCCTATTTTTAGTGTGTTCTTTCTCTATTTTTCTTAAATAAACAAGCACCTACACTTCCTGATGCTAAAGCCATTTTGATAATTTTAACAGTGACTCGCTGAAGCCCCCTCAGAAGGAGATAAAGTTGAAGAGAGAATTTCCTGTTAAAAAAGAGATGGATGAAGACAATACTGACGATGATGATGATGAAAGTGAAGATGAATGGGAGGATGTGGAAGGTAACAATTGCGTGTTTATTCTTTTTAAGGAGTAAATATTCTTACACACTTTTTTTTTTGGTAATTTGATTTTTGAACCATTTCTCATTTGGATTCAGGTAAATGTATATACTCTGTATACCTAAAGTATGCTCCATGTGCATATCTGTATCTTTAAAAGCTCATATCTCCCAATGCTTTTAGAATGGTTCCAAAGTAGAAAAACCCAGACAACTACTGACCTTATGGTAGTGCCTTGAATTTGACTATTTGTTGGCTTACGTTAAAATTATGCTACCATGCACAAAGCACTTCCTCAGCTGTTTGTGTTGTCTAATATTGAGCAGCTCAGAATGAGTCGGTTTGAAGATTCAAAACTGCGACTTCCTAGTAAAGGAGAGTGGAGATGAAACCAACTGAGCTGTTTGATTAGGTGGCCATCAACAAACTGTGATAAGAATCATGATGATCATAATCTTCGTGTTTTGCTGCTACAGATTTATGCCTTCTAAAGTGAACAGTTGTCAGTTTTTTTCTTTGCTGCTCTACAAGTACCCTTCAGGTCACATCTGCTTCATTCACCTTTTTCCTGTTTGTCAGTTTGCCTATGGCAGTCACTTGCCATTAGACTGTGCTGAGCCGATTCCTCAACAGCAGGTGGCTGGCATCCCACAGTTATTTGAAATAACTGAGCACAGACAGTGTTATGGAAGATCCAGGAGCTGGTAATTACTGGGGATGTTCTGTTTGTAGGTTGTTTGAACACTTGAGAAGGATAGGTAGGTTCTTACCCCATTGTCAGACCTCCCTGGAGCATCTATTCCATGTTTACTTATCATTTAGTAATATTTTGTTTTTCCAGAACTCCAGGAACCTGCCACAGATAAGTTAGAAGAAGCTGCTGTTCTTCCGGCAGTGGTGCTGCCAAGCAATCCTGTCGAGATAGAGATTGAAACCCCAGAGCAGGTGAAGAAAAGAGAGAGGAGGTAAGAACAGGGGAGGCAGTGGAGGGCCATTAAAGGATGAAGTTAAAAATACGCTAAGTTTTGACTGTCACTGACTTGCTCAGTTCTGGGTGGAAATCCCCACATCATGCAGACTGTTGAGTTGGAATGATGCGAGGTCATGGGATGGAGAACAGTTTTACCAAATTTTAACATTTTTACCATAATAATTTTAACAATTTTACCAAAATTCTTCAGTGGAGGTTGGTGGGAATGGAGGTTTTTCAGCTTCCTTGAAAATCAAGCCTCTAACTTCATTGTGCTTTAATATCTACGTTTCCAAACCAGGAACAGTAGTAGCTCTCTTCAAGGAGAGCTGTGGGTGAATGGCATTGTTGTACTGCAAATATCTTAACAGCTCAGGTGGAAGCCTCTGTGTGCCCATACCTGAGGTGTGAATAGGTGGGTCGAATGAATGTCCTTGGCAGCTGGGAGCATTATACCAAGGAAGGCTTTCTTTGTGTGGCAGCTGGAGGCTTGATGATACCTCATGCAGTTACAGGGTGGGCACTGTCCCAGGCCAGCCCTTCATAACAAAGCAACCAGAATATCTGTTGCCTCTAAGTTAAAAGACTTCATCAAGGAAGAGAAAACCATTTTTCCAGGAATCTGAATGGAATGCTAGAAGTAATCTACAAGTCAAACAATTCAGACGGTGAATTATAACTTTAGTATGGAGCTGTCCAAAGCTGTCTGGTCGGAAACTGTAGGCACATAAAGTTAGGTGGAATTTAGGCCATCTGAATATACCCAAGCTCTCAGTAGTTGGGTATGTGGAGTTCACAGTTTGTCAGTCATGTGCAGCCTGTATGCCTATTCACATAGCCAGTAACTAAACTTTTGTTAAGGATGCACAGAAGATTCTCTGGGATGGATTCTCTTTGTGAACTGATCCAATTCAGGAATCTAGAAAGGCAGGTCCATAGAAAACCCACAACATCCATTTCTTTTGTAATCTTATGCAGAGAAAAAAGGAAAGCCGAGTTTGAGATGTATCTTCGGAGAATGATGAAACGTTTCAGCAAGGAGGTTCGTGAGGACACACATAAGGTATTGGTCACCGAGAAACCTGGCAGAGTAAAAACTGAGCATAAAGATGTCTGAACTGATTTGTAATGAAGACAAACTAATTTTGATCAAATAATTTGATCAAATACTAGCCATGGCTAGTAGTGAAAAAATAAAAAGGCTGTAGTCCTGACAAATGCTCATTAGACTTCTGCTAAACTGTAAGTTAGAAACATCAGTGACTGCATTAGTAAGATTCTAAATCAAAGCAGATGTGAGTAGGGTGTATTTTTCTCCATTGAGTGTGTATCTGCTCATTCTGTTGGGGTTAAACTGTCGGTCATGTAGAGCAGGAGGCACTAATAGGGGCTTCAAGGCTTTACTGTCTTCTGATGGTGATCTGAAGACAGCCCTGTGTCCACTCTGTGTATGCTTGGGAGGCTTCATTGTTGCCCGTCTCTGTTAAAAGGAGCAGTAAAGCCTTCCTCGTCTATACCATGGACAATAGTTCCAGCAAAGAAAATCTCTTGTAAACTCACTATAGAAACTTTTTTCTCTCAGGTTCATCTCTTGTGTTTATTAGCAAATGGTTTCTATAGGAACAGGATCTGCAGCCAGCCAGATCTTCATGCCATTGGTCTATCCATCATCCCCACCCACTTCACAAAAGTGTCTGCAGGCCAAGTGGACCTTCTCTACCTTTCCAACTTGGTGAAATGGTAAAACTCTCTCTCCTAATCATGCTGTCACGTAGAATGTAGAGCCAGGGTTCAGGGAGAGGGGTAAATGTAATTACCAATTTTCAGTGATTTTTCTGATTTTAAATACAAGGGTGACAGTCTGTCCTTTTCACAGAAGGAAAGGATGAACTATGAAGTTTAAGAATACAGTCACAAACACTAGACAATAAGTAGGTGTTTCATATTTCAGGTTTGTTGGAACCTTCACTGTCAATGATGAGCTTTCCACTGAAAAAGGAGAGCCCCTTCAGTCGACCTTGGAGAGGCGCTTTGCCATCTATGCCGCACGAGATGATGAAGAGTTGGTTCATGTAAGTGACTGGGAAGTGCAGAGTTGGTTGCTGAGTTTGCATGCTAGATCAGTGCTGCAGTGCTGTCAGGTCATGCACAAAGTGGTGTTTGAGGGATGGATTTGGAGAAAACAGATTGGTGACTTGGGTGATTCCGTGGCTTTTTTTGTTGTTGTTGTATTTTTATCTGGAGTCCTTCTGTGATTAAATTATTCAATTTGAACTGTGCCTAACTGGAGCCTCTAGTTCTGGTTGGTGTCACTGCGCGCTCCATGTTCTGCTGTGGATGGCTTTAGGTATAGCGTATAGAGCTACTTGTTCTTAAGTATGCTTTACCTTCTTTATATTGCTTCAGCAGTGTAGATCAAAGCAAACCAGCTTAATAGGTTTCTTCTGAAATACTAATTTGAGTGAGGAAGTTCTTGGGCTTACTTGCAGCCAGAGAAACTCTTTACAGATCTTTGAGTAGAAGGTTGTTACTATGAGGCACCGTTGAAGGCCAAAGGAATTGAGCTATGATTTAGAGCAGCCCGAGGCCAAGGCTTCAAAAGGACTTCAACTTCACAGTAATTTTGTGGTGGAATTGGATTAAGGGAAGAAGTGGAGTCAGTTGGTTCAAGTCACATGGAGATTTTGGTAAAACAACTGAGGGAGGGGGAAACACAGAAGATCAAATTGACGGGACATTTGAAAGAGCAGAAATGAGCTGCTGCTTTGCAGGTAGGTGCACGGCTTGCAGCTCTGCCCTGTTGGTGATAAAGTGGGATGTTGCAGCTTCTCTGCTGCAAAACAGGAAGCAGTTGTGGTGGCTTGGAAACCGTGGAAATGCAGAGATGTCACTTCCTGGGACAGGAGGAAAAGACAAAGCAAACCTTGCTTAGGCAGCTTCAGTTGAGTCCCATGCAGGAAGGCAGTTGCCAGGTCACAGCTATTAGCCACTCGGTTGTGACTGTAATGACATCCTCTGAATGGCTGGTGTTTCTGCTGGGTTCAGCTGATGGTATGTGGTTGGCTTTGGCCACCTTTGGGAGGCAAGATTGAGAGTCATCTTACTCAGTTTTCCTCAAGAATGAGAGACTGATAGGGTAGATGGGATTTGGTTGAATTACTGTGTCTGCTCCAGCAGGATGGTTCATTTAGCCTCTTTAGGAATTGATTCCTCATCTGTGAGTTAACAGCAGTACCCCTGCCACAGCAGTAGCATAAGTAAGAGCCAGAGAAGACTGTGCGGTGCTTTAATACTATAGCAACTGGGCTACCTACACATCTGTGCCAGTGTATACAGCACTGGGTAAAAGGTAGGAATGAAAATGATTTGTGACAGAACCCAGATTGTAAAAGAGCTTCAAGAATTTTTTTTATATACCTTGAAAAAAGGTTAAACATGCTTTATTTTTGCTTTTGCAGATATTTTTAATTATTCTGCGAGCATTGCAGCTGCTGTGTCGCCTCGTGCTGTCTTTTCAGCCTATTCCTCTCAAGGAGACAAGAGCAAAGGTAGATTTTGTTGTGTGTGTGGAATAAGGAATAGGTCACTGGTTTAGAGAGTAGGATTGAAGAAACTTTCTGGCTGTTGCAGCTTGAAGTGAATCGCTTACTGCATGAACCAGGGTGATGACAGTGTTCTGTCTACAGTGCAGAAGACGCAAACCCTTAATTTTTAGGTTTCTCCTTTAAAAAAAACACCCATTTTGTGTGTTTCAGCAAAGACTTCTTATGCTTCAATGGTTTTAAATTTCTTTAAAACTTAGACAGCAAACACTTGCTGCTTGAGTACATCTCTCTTCAGCCATTTGCCTGAAGTTTTCAAGTCCCTGAGACATGCAGATTTACCACGGTGGCCAACCTTTGGTCTGCATGCACCTCGTGCTGATTTCAGTCTTCTTTTTAACATATTCTTAGCCATGGTAATAAGAGTGACCTAAACTCTTTCTTTGCAGGGAAAAAGCTCATCCAAGAGGCAGTCTCTCAGCACTACCTCTGAGGGGCAGGAGAGCTCTGCCACAACACCCAAAGCTGTGGCAAAAAAATGCCCCTGCAGAAAAGCCAAACAGGATGAAAAATCCTCAGAGAGCAAAGAAGACAACAAGGAGCCAGAGAAACGCAAAACTGCTCAGACCAAAAGGACACACAAGTCAAAGTTCACTACAGGCAGCCAGGAACAGAAGGAATCTAGTAATGAAGAGAGCAGTTTGGCGGAAAAAGATGTGCCAGTGAGGCCCAAGAATGATCGCCGGAGACGAGTGGCCTCCAAAGTGTGTTACAAAGAAGAGAGTGGAAGTAATGAGGGCAGTGTTTCGGACTTTGAGGTTTCAGAGGAGGAGAGTGATCTCTCTGATGAGGATTTTGAAACTGTCTCTAAAAGGCGGAGGAGCTCACTGGGCTCCCAGAAGTCAAAGGTAGCGGCTATAAAAAGCCCCAAAACTGAGACTTCAGAATCAAGACTATCCAAAAATTCATATGGAGCTGAGCCTAGGCCAGCAAAAAGTACAGCTCCAGCCTTGCCTCATGCACAGAGAAAGAGAAACAAAATAATTTCTAGTGATGAGGATGACGGACAGCAGGAGGTAGGGAAAGTGATGGGCACAGACCAGTGGCTGGAGGTTTTCCTTGAACGTGAGGACAAGTGGGTGTGTGTAGACTGTGTTCATGGCAACATTGGCCAGCCCCAGGTGTGCTTCACATATGCCACAAAGCCGCTTTTCTATATTGTGGGATTTGACAATGATGGGAGTGTCAGGGATGTGACGCAAAGATATGACCCAGTGTGGATGACCGCAACAAGGAAGAGTCGTGTGGACCCTGAGTGGTGGGAAGACACGCTGCAACCGTATAAAAGTCCCCATGTGGAAAGAGACGAGAAGGAGGAAAATGAGGTAAATTGCAATGGGTTATTCAGGACATTTAGTGCCAGGAGTCCAGTCCTTGGATTCTCATTCAGGCAAAAATCATTAGGAATCTTTCCATGAGGAAGGAAGTTTGTATTTGAGCTTGAAATGTTCAGATTGAGCATGTTTTAAAGGAAATATACAATGACAGATTAAAATAATATCAAATTGAGGCTGTTCAGAGAAATCTGGATAGTAAAACTACTGGACAGCCCATGCTGGAAACTTACTAATGTGTTTTCTGTACAGTTTAGCATTACCCTTCTTGGAGAGAGTCTTTAAAATACGTAGATCTGGGTACACATCTAAGTACCTATTTGCAACAAGAATGCTTTGGTCTGTTGGCTCATCTGATTAAGTTTCTGGTGTTTTTTTCCTTTGATCCATACTATAGTCATTCTTATTTTATTACAAAGGGTAGTGCACGAGAGTTGTGAAATCACTCTTCTTTGTATAATTCCTACAGTTTCAAGTTAAGCTTCAAGATCAACCTCTACCAACAGCAATTGGAGAGTATAAAAACCACCCTCTTTATGCACTGAAGAGGCACCTCTTGAAATATCAGGCGATCTATCCTGAGTCAGCTGCTGTCCTAGGGTACTGCAGGGGAGAGGCTGTCTACTCCAGGTGAGTGGTGCACATGTTGTCATGTGCGACTGTGATCTTTGTAACAAATTTAAGAGCTAATTTGTGTGAAGACCATGATGGTATCAGCAGTAGTCTCAGGCCACATGCATAGACAGGGTGAGGCATTTAGCTGCTCAGACAGCATTTGCGTATCACTTAGATACAGCTTTTTTACAATTTCTAACATGCGAATAACAGTTTGGAAGTCTTTTATGGAGAGACTTCAAAACTCTTACGGTGCTTCCTTCTGGCCTCTTTAGAGACTGTGTACACACGCTGCACTCCAAGGACACTTGGCTGAAGCAAGCTCGAGTGGTGAGGATTGGAGAAGTACCTTACAAGGTAAGAGGGTTTGACTTCCCCCTGTGCAACACGTCTGCCCTCTAAAGTTCAGGCTCAATTCTGTTTTGTTTTTTGCCTTCTCTCTGTCAGCAAATGTAGATTTCTCACTTGCTTGCGTGGTTTGTGGTAGCTGCACTGTGAATCTACTGTGCCTATAGTTCCAATATACTACCCGAAGCCCAGCTATCTCTTCTTCCCACCCCAAGGGTATCTAGCAGAACTGCACCCTTTTCATCTTTAAAGGCATCCTAGCGTTTTATATGAACTGCAGGATCTGGCTCCCTGTTGCATACAGGTGCCGTGGGTTATCATTTATAAGCAATGGATGCTGAAGCTAGGAAATAGACATTTCTTCTCTCCCAGAGCCTTCTCCTTTGATGTCCTAGGAAAGTCTGAAATCCCTGGCAGCTTCTTGCTGTGGTGTTACAGGCTTGGTCATTGTGTTTGCACAGATGGTGAAAGGATTTTCCAACCAGGCGAGGAAGGCGCGCCTTGCAGAGCCTGCAAACCGGGACAAAGAGGATCTGGCACTGTTTGGTCGCTGGCAGACAGAGGAGTATCAGCCACCTATAGCAGTGGATGGAAAGGTAGCTAGGGAGGCAGAGGGCTGGTGTTAAAGGAAGTGTTTGTATGGAGCTGTGGGCTTTATTTTTCTAAAGTTGCATGTTTCAGAGGTGAGATCAGTCAATAACGTCTGGATTCAGGATTAAGACTTCTGAGGTAACTGTACCCAGGAGGAAATGGTCAAAACTTCATTGAGGCCTTTCTTTCCTGAGTACAAGTAGTGAGTGCTAGCAGTGCAGACTGCTAACTTTATGATTTTGTTGATCTAATTTGCCTACCCCATGTTTGTTTTGCTAATTCTCTGCATTACAGCCTGAGTAACAAGGCCTGGGCAGAGAACATAACTAGGAGATAACCATGCAGCTAAAATCTAGGCTTGTGCCTTGTCATGTGAATATTAATTGTATACTAGAGTGGAATGTAGCAGGTCAGAAGGAAGGGAGAGTCCGTGGGTTGCAGCAGGGATTTTCACCTCTCTCCAGAGAGCAGGAGCGTCACCATTTCTCTTTAATTTTGCAATAACAGGTTCCTCGGAATGAATATGGAAATGTCTACCTCTTCCTGCCATCCATGTTACCCATTGGCTGTGTACAGCTGAGACTCCCAAACCTGAACAGATTGGCGCGGAAGTTGGACATTGACTGTGCTCAAGCCATCACTGGATTTGATTTTCACAGTGGCTACTCGCACCCAGTGTATGTAAAGCTGCTTTGTTGCAGCTGATTGATAGATTTTGATGTCCTGCAGAAGCTGTATACCCTGTGTTAAGGAGTACACACCCTCCTCTCTTGTGCTAGTAGTGGCAGTGGAGTCAGTGGCCCTGGCATACAGAAGTGCCTTTATATGCTTTAAGAGTCTGCACTTGTGTGGGGACGATAGGTGATGAGTTACACACTTAGATCCTATGAGACTGAGAGATGGTTCTGTCAATATTCAGTAGCTTGCTTTTGGTTTGGCTGGGTCAGCAGGCATTTGCTCCCTTTCTTTTTTCTTCTAGTAGCTGACAGAGGATTGTGTTCTCCTTCCTAGTACCGATGGCTACGTTGTCTGTGAGGAGTATAAAGAGGTCCTCATTGCTGCCTGGGAGAATGAACAAGCGGAAATAGAAAAGAAGGAGAAGGAGGTGAGAATTATTTTTGCAGCTTCCTTATTGTTACATTTATTAAGTAAATTTCATTTAAACTGTGGACAGTCAAACAAGAGTGGGCTGTGTAAGCAACAGACACAGAGCTCTGTGACTAGCTCTCTGGCTAGTTGCATCCTGCAAATCCCCCATTTTGGGCTTGCTGTCCGGACTGCAGTGGGATGCAATACAAGTGTGTAGCAATATCCGAAATAGTGCATACTCTGGAATAGTTTTCTGTGGCTGCTGGGAAACAAAAATGAGGAATACACATATGAGGTTAAAGTTTTGAAGGTGGTTCTGGTGTAATTTACAGAGTCAGGATGCACATTAGAAAGTGACAGTAATTCATGTATTTAGCAGATAATTGGACACCAGTACATTTTACTCTTAAGAATCCTACTGGCCTATAATCTTTTAATGTGACACATTTAAGTTGGCGTGGGTTTTTTTAATGGCAGTTTAAAATCTTCAAACTTCCATTTTCTGTTGGTGTAAATACATTGACACTTACAATAGTAAATTTTTCAATAACAATCCCACACAGAAGCGTGAGAAAAGAGCTCTGGGGAATTGGAAGCTGCTGACAAAAGGACTTCTTATCAGAGAGAGACTGAAGCAACGCTACTCCATCAAGGTATTCTGCATTTCTATTAGTGATTTCTTTTTCAGGATGATACTTCTCGACCGAGAGATTTTTTCCAGTCTTTCCAATGTGTTACATTTCCAGCTGTAGAGTGTAGAACTTCCGGAGTGTGGTTGCTCAAAAATCTTTTTCTTTCCTGTTGTAGCATGTGACTAGCAACTAGTAAAAAAAACTACACCAGAAATTCGATGTGGTCATGTCTATGAAAGATTCATTATTGTTTAACAAGAGATCAGTGTTTCCCAAAGCATCATTTATTTTGGTATTAGTTTCTGTTTTGACATAGCCCCTTCCTAGATTTATTCCTCCAAGCCAAGCAAGTAGCTAACAGGATGAGAGGGGGCTGCTTTTTGTTATGCAGTCAGATGTTTTAGTTCTTAATCTTTTCCCCATTGAGAAAGGTGAAAAGCATGATCTTTTTAAAGCAGGTTTATTTTTATTATTCCGCAGCCAAAAATATTTTGCTTGTGTTGAACAAATGCTTGACATCCAGGAATAGAAACACACTGCTTTGGGCAAGAAGCCCAAACCAGAGCAGCCAACTTTTGTTATGTCGTTAAGTGTCACTGTGATGGAAGACAAGCCCTTTCAGAAGGAGGTAGTTACGAGTGATTTCCAGAGCAACTTTTCGATTTTCACACCTGTTTTTTCCAGACTGAGCCGTCAGCACCTGAGACAGAGAAAGGAGCGAGATGCTCTTCTGATGAAGAAGGAGGTCCGAGTTCAGAGACTGCAGTAGGGAATGTGGCCATTTCTTGGCCCCAAAATCGCCAGTTAGAGAAAAAAAAAGAAGAGGAGAAAACCAGAAAGAGCAAGCGAGAAAAGAAAGGAGAAGCAGCACAGTTGTTCCCTTTTGAGAAACTGTGATCAGAACAAGCATTTCTTTGCCGTTTCCAGATGCAAGAACGATAGTCACAACAGAAGTATCCTTTGCCAGTTAAGGACTTAGTCTTCCTGTGCACTTGTGTTTCTGAGCTACGGGGGACCACCCTAATTCAGTATCAAGAGTTTCTTTTGCTGTCACAGGTAGTTAGGTTCATCCTTTGATCCTTGGACTTACGAGAAGCAGATGTGCAGTTGTACCTTCTGAGAAGATCACTTTGTGCTGTTGGGGTTTTTTGCTCTCTTTTGTATCACTCAGCACTAATAATTCTGTTTTCTGAGGCATTCTTTTCATTAGCACTGTCTTTTCCCATTTTTCTCCTTTCCATTTTTTCCTGCTTGCTCAGAACTAAAGCATGCAGCTGCTATTTAATAGTCTGTGGTGAGCTGGCCAAAGGACTACTAACGCCGCCCTCTTTGATTCATACCTTATCCAAATCAGTGGTGAGGTAGAGTTCTGGTCTTACTGTCTCATCATCACAGAAGGGGAAATACTTCCTCTAAGGTGTAAAAAAAAATGCAGTCAAGGTTTGGAGGAATCTGAAAATCTGCTTTCTAAAGAATACCTGCCTTTTGTGAAAACTCAGTTTGGCTTTTCAGCCTACAATCTTCCGTTACTTTCAGAAATCTTGTGCATTAGAAGAGAGAAGCCCTGTCCTCATTTCAAACTTAGGGTTAAATATGTCTTCTTAAGTAACTTGAATATATACATATTTGTTTCAGTTTTGTTTAATCAAGACCACGTGGATATGTTCTGGAGCAAAACATGTAAAACTGGCTGAGAAATGAAATTCACTGAAACCAGAGAGCTCTTGTAAATGTTATCCAGTCCCCAAGCATTTAAAAACTGTTAAGAAAGGAATGTTAAATCTACACAAGCTTTTCCTGCAGTTTTGTAATAGAAACGCTGATCTGTCTTTTGCAGTATTTTTATAATCGAGTTACACTGACACTGTCTCTTCAAAAATAGAGGGGAATACAGTCTAGTCATTGGTGGACATGGTCACAGATTGAAATGCAAGAAAATGGCTTACATTTAATTATGTTCAGAAAAAACTCTATTTTTGTACTGTATTTGTAGAACAAAATAAAGTATGGAAAAAGAGTGTGTTGTCCGTTAACACCTCCCCTCCGGCCAGCTCATTCTTCTGTGAGCAGCTCTGTTTCCCTGGAAGGACTCTTATGCAAGGATTAGAACACCCTGTAGTATTTCCAGAAGTCACAAATCGGGTCCCAGGATATCCCAGAGCTGGCTGCTTGTGAATTGTTTTAATGTTAAGGGTCTTCATTCCGAGTCATTAGTTTTTGCTACCGAATTCTAAATAAGTAAAGAGCAACCTAAGTTGGAGGCTTGGGGAATAGATACGACCTGTATATAAGGCTTCAAGAAAAATTCTAAGTAAGTCTTGCATGAACTGGTAAAACTGCAGAGGGCACAGAGGACGTAGTTCCTTCTGTGTTAGTCATTGTGCTGACACACAGGATACATCCTGGGATAAGTACTTGGAATGCGAGGGCCCGCGTCCAGCTCCTGCTGGTATTGGTAATTTGTCATCTGCTTAAAACGGAAGGTGGTACCAGCTATACCAAAGCGACTCCGTACTTCCTAACTTGGGACACTCGGCACAGATACACGAAGTTACGAGTCTAGTGACTATTTATAGTCAGCAAGGAAAGAGACAGTAACATCTTCAGAGGGCAGCTACATAGGCAGCCAGCTCTCCTAAACTAAGCACGCAAAAGATGAAAGGGTAAATACGCTTTAAGGGAGACCAGAGCAGAAAGGGATGATGGACAGATCAAGTACACGTTCTGTCAATTTTGGTAAGGAAGCAAGAGAAATACTGCTTCAGTTGTTTCTATGGAAACGTCGTTTGTGTACGTGCAATGAAAGCAAGCCTTGGCTCCACCAGCACGCCCGGCCTGGGAAACACGATGTTCTTGCCAGTGAAAGGAGTCTGTATTTTGCGTCATTCCTGCGTACACACTATTATGTAAGACAAAAAGTATTTTAAGCTGTTGAATGCATAGGTAAACCCCCAGTCTCTTTAAAAATGCAGGAGGCTGTATCCAGTCGGGTTGAACCATCGTATTTTTCAAATAATCTTGAAGGAATGAGGCAAGGAAGTTACTATTACTTAAGTAGTCAGTAATGGAGAGTGAAACCATGGTAGGCTGGAATCAGCCTTCCATCACACAGCAGTATATAGGCCAGAGAGCAGCTGTGCTGTTATTAGGAACTTGCTTCCCAAAATGGGGATGTATTTGCAGGCCAAACAAAACCCAACTGCACATTTATCTCAACCAACAACAGAAAACTAGTTCATGTGGAAGCTACAAACTAATCCTCCATGTAGCTGGACACTATTCCTGGACATGAAATGTGCAATACTTAAATGTAATAAAAAAGAAGCCTACAGACCAACCTTTTGAAAATTGTATTTTATTAAATATACAAAAGCTCAGCACTTCTGTAGAAAATGGTATCTTCATCTCTAATATGGTAATGCTGGTTAGTTTCCTGCATCATTGGTAAGGCAGCAGTCCAACACTTGTTTTTCTCCCCAGTGGAGTGCGATTCTTAATTGATGGAGCAAAAGTTGGTGTTAGGGAGCAGCGGAAAGACTGTGCAGTATCGCTAATGCATGTCAGCTGCATCCATGAGGCCATTTGCACCTCCCATAACCTTTCACTCACTACTACTGCTTTTACCAGAGGAACCGAGCCATGAGACTGAACTGACAACATCCAAATACCAGAAGAATGGAAAGAACTAAGGCTAATAAAGTAATTACTACTTCTCAAAAATTCATGATTTGTAACTCAGATCTCTATTTCAGTACCATTTGTAGCAAACATTTGCTTCTACGTATGTTCAAGTTAAGTTCCTTTGGTACGGGGAGCACATTTCTCCTGACGGTCATAACAGGATTTCATAAATGAAGACATTATTTTTGTACTGAATTGTGTATACTTACAGAAAAAAACCCACTGTAGTGCAGGGAGGGCACATCTGGAAGCCAGACTTCAGCTAGGTCGAGAGAGACTTAAAAACAGCACAAGGTAGTCTCTAAGCTCAAGTACTGGTTACAGCAGAAATATGTAAACGTGAGCCATCACAGCACTACAAGAAGGCATTCCTCTAACATGATATACAGCTCAAAATTCAGGCCACTAAAGTTTATGAAATCTAATCAGGCAAAAATGTTTTCATTATTTAATTTCATGGAGTTCATTATCTTTACTAAGTGAAATTCAAGAGAGAAACAGTATACACAGCAAAAAACCCCAAATATTTTAAAGAATATACATTCAATTATAAAAGTTAATTTTGTTTCAAGGCAGCAGGTTTTATTTTTAAAGGTCAGTGACCTCTGAGTATCCCCTTAAATTAAGTGCAATTCCAAGTTAAATTTTTGAAACAGTTATGCAATGGTATAATCCACGCTACCATTTCAGATGCTTAACCAAGAACAACTTCAGAGACTTTTAAAAAGTTGGGGGAAATCAATGCTTTCTGACAAATCTGCCCTACCTCAGAACACCGCTAACCTGGCCGGCCACTCATTATTTCAAGTTACTTTGAAAATCCTCAGTCCAAAAGCATACATTATACGTTAAGTATTATGTGAAATTCAACTAAGTTGTGTTTTCCTTTGAACACAGACACTTCCAAACGCATCAGCCAAAGAAGCGTACGTGACTGTGCATGTAAGAAAAGGCAGCAGAGGGAGGGTTTGTCAGAGACGGGTACACACACATATTTCCTAAGGATATCTAATCACGGTCCATGTGATAAAGATGGCACTTTCTCCAGAATACACAAGGTGCCCCACCTGTCAGTGAGGAGTTGCCAGTTCTCAATTCAGGAGGAATTAGTAAGTGGTAAGAGGTACAAATCTGCTTGTTCACCAACTTATCATCAATACAGACACTCACTCCAAAATGCTTTTTTCCCCCCAAAGTCAATGTCATTGACTTCCTACAAACAGCATCCTATAGTCATATTTTTCACGGATAATGTGTCTCAACAACCATGTTCAAGCCCCCTCCCCAACTCCCGGTGCACACTGCTGAACTGTGAGATGTGGTAAGCATGCTGCAGTAACTGGGACAGAAATGCACTTGAAAAGTTTCTAACCAGGATTCAGCGCAAAACCCGACCACCTCCTTCTCACTGCTGCTTCTTTGGTGGAACACGAGATTTCGCAACCACAAGTGGAACTACAGAGAGCAACCCGATCAGCAAAGCCCAGAGAGGGCGGTAGAAAAGCCAGCCAACGGAGATGGTCAGGAGCGACAGCGAACTGGCTACGCAGAAGGCAAATGCTTTTAATCCAATGTTAACCAGATCTCTCACAACAGGAAACCAGTCCACTGCAGAAAGAATTAAACAAGGGATGAAGCAGTTGACAAGATGACAGTTTAAAAGGAAGTCTTATTCATGCCTAGGATTTGCACGCTAACTATTGCAATCAAAAGACAGACTCAAATTATTTATCAAGAGCACTGGGTAAGGCATTTCAGCAGAGTATCCTCAAGGCATTTGATAATTAAGCAACAGCTAAACATCTAAGACAATGGTATCCTAATCCAAAATTATGTCTGAAGTCTTGTCCAAGGCTTGAGAGGCGGTGTAGCCCGATAGCCTTGCAGCTATGGAACAAGTCTAGGGCAACTGATACAATATGCTAGCACAAAAATTAATTTCTGGCAACAATAAATCTTGCAGTAGCATGTATATGGATAAGTAAATAAGAAAAAAAAAAAAAGAGAGGGCACTGCTACAAAGCAAATGATAGCTTTGATGTTTGAAGTTTATACAAGTTGGAGGCACCGTCCTGCTTTTCTCTAAGTTTTTATTCCAACATTTTTCTACGCTAAAAGGATAAACAAAAACCTTTTTCACTGTGTGTTCACAGTAGTGTAGAATAACCAGACACAAAGACATGTTACTATACAACCACTAATTAAGACCTGTTGGGGGACCACTTGTGCATGGGTGTAGAAAGTAATTAGGCTGCAGCACCTTGAGTTAGACCTGAAAGAACCAGCCCAATGTGTGCTTTGGCTTCTGATTTTGGTAAGCACCGGGCTGGGATCTTCTGAGACTGGCAATAGATACTTGTGTATTTTTTTTTAATGTTCACAAAGCAACCATCTGGTTCTGGGATCCTGTTTACCTGCAATTGCCTACAGTGACTTTCAGATCAAATCCAATCTGAGTTCAAACCAGACTCCTCCTGACCTCCAAATGAATTAATTGCATATGTGAGCAAGAGAGGACCTCTCTAGGGATTGCAATCCTATTTCTAAATCATTTTACCTTTCTGTGAAAAACTTACCCAAAGTGTAAAAGATTCGGGTCATTAGGCTGATGCCTACAAACATTGCCAGCCAGCCTGCTGCACGGAGGGCCCAGGTCTTCATGGTGTTACTCTCATGCTCTTTCTGAAACACTTCCTGAAAGCAAACACCATTATATGCAGCCTATTTCTCAATTTCTTTTGAGATCCTCTTGATTCCAGTGTATTATAAGCAAACTAGAGCCAACGGCATTTTAGGAGTACAAATTCTCTTGTAGAAGATATATTGTGGCTCATTCTGCAGGGTCTTTTTGCGCAGTATTACTGCACACTACAATAGATTCGAAGTGCAGCACAATGGAAACCAGCATTTTTCTAAATTAAGACAGCTAAACAAGCACCGTTCAACACACTATAACCACAGGCAGAAAGCACAGAGTTTTTGCTGCAAATGGATACATTCAACATTACTGTGGGAAATAAATACACTAATAAGTAAATGTAATCAGAAGGAACAATCTGACTTCACTGTGTTTGGAGGAAGAAAGAAAAGACAACAATATCCACTGATGACTGAAGGAAAGGTATATGAAAGAAAGCAAGCAGGATGCAGGGAAGAAAAGATAAAAGGTATGTGTATATTGTGTAAGGCAAAGCAAAGCATCTATTTGCAAGAATTCTGAGTAAGATTTTTTCAAAATGGGTTGTGTGCCCCTCTGGCTCTATAAAACGCACACATGAATATGGCTAAGACATAATAAAGTGCTTAATGGGAAAAGACGTGTATGACGATTGACTACTTGTACATACAAGTACTCTACGAATTACTCATTTGTAGTGAGTTAATTTCCAATGAACTAAAATTCTATCTAATGAAGATTCAGAGCTCACAGCAGAGAGCCGATTCTCCTGCTACTCTCTTTCAACTCCAAACAAAAGCCTTTTTAACTGCTTTTGGGAGCTCTTGTAAATACTTGGCATCTGGGATTTTTGCAGCAGGGCATGAAACAATCATTAATGGAAACAAACCTACTAAAAGGAGTAAATGAATCACCAAATTGCCGGAGCATGCAGGATTTATTGGAGCATAATGCTCTGCCTGAAGGTTCTTTCTCAGCCAGAATAGCAATAAACATTTCAAACAAGCCTAAACTCCTGTTATTAGAAGCTGAAGAGAGGACAGCTCCTACGGTTTGTTTAATTAAAGCCCGATTTTTACTATTTTTACATACGACCTTGTCAAAAGCACGTGCTTGCATGTGTAAGTGGGAAACTACCAAAAAGCAAATAAAAGCAAAATGAGAAGGCACAGAAACAGCCTTTAAAGCAAAGGATGTTCAGCAGCAACACAAGGGTATTTTAACAAAAATAAATATATAGCTACTTTAGCCATGGTTCCTTTTTAAAATTAAAAAAAAATCAGGAATAACTATAGCCAAATTATGTACTACTAGTGGGCGAAGCATGGCATTTTGCTGCAACACAAAGAACGTGCAGAAACCTGGAAGGCAAACACAGGCTATAACGCGTTGTCCTAGAAAAAGGAGAGAGAAAAGCCAATGTTTACATCGAGCATCTCCTCCTCTAGAGCAGGTCTGAAGGAGAATGAGAGCTTACTCCCCTGCTGCTTCTGCACTACCATCTCCACTTTTAACTAGTACAGTGTGGTATCTCACCTCCACAGAGAGATCCCCAGGGTACAGAATCTGCAGGACATCTCCAGACTTGGTATGATATGGAACCAGTTGATCGCCTCGCTGGCGAGCAATCACAGTCACCTTGGAAGAAAGGGAAAAATATTTACCGGTTACTGAGTTGGGAACAGAGTTTGCAAAATACAGAAACAGTTGAAGACTCACCTTATCAGCAGAGCCCAAATGGGGGTCATCTCCACTCAGACCTGCATAGAAGAACGAGACACGAAGGTCTCCCACCTACAAACAAGAGAATATTGGAAGTCAAGAAAGATTTCTTTACAAAGGAGAATCACAGAAAAGACAACTCTGCATGGGAACACTCTTTATATATCAACACTTTTTCTGAACGTTTATGTCAAGCCAGAGGATACCCAGAATGATTTCCAAGCTGTACTTTTTTCAGGCCTAGTGATAGCTGAAACAGGATAGCTCAAATGCTGTTTTGCAATACCCCCCCCGATTTAGCTGCAGGAGTACATTAACACCAAAGAGATCCTATGTTCATCCCTTGCCATTTCATCTTTTGGCAGAGTAGGGCAGGCAGCACAAGCTGACAACAAGCTATTTCATTGTACTCCGTTCAGTACAGCAGGGCAGAGGTGGAACCCACCTCCCAGCACCATCCCGTGTCTTTCCATTTAAAAGTATGGCAGACTCAAGAAAACAGAAGACGAAGAAGCAGGATCAGAAGCTTCCTGCAAGAGAAGCACTCATGCTGAAGGACTGTACTAAGGGTGTCATCCTATGTGATGGTCTGCACTCCAATTTTTACATATTTAAATAGAAATGGGACATGCCCCAACTTTCTTTTTCACACAATAGTAATCACTGCTTTGGTTTATCTTTCTCATCTTACTTCTGGACGCCTGGGGTTCTCGCTGTGGTAAAAGTAATCTCCTCCTCGGGTAACATCAGCATGTGGATCCTCAAGGTTTGACAAGCTCAGCTGCTTGAAGTCATCAATTTTATCCACAAGACCTAAGCAGAATAAAGAAACAAGCTCAGGTCCAGTGTCTAACTTGGAGCAGCCAATTTGCTGGCTGGCTTCCCGATTATCACTTGAAATGACTGCCGTTGTGGAAAGAACCAAAGTCCACTGCTGATGCAACAACAGACACAAAGCCAGTACAAAGCAATCCTTACCCTTGGAAAGAACAAAGCTGCCAACCTGGACGTTAGGAGAAACAGCAGTGAAAGACTCCACAGCCATGGCACTGAGGAACAGAGAGAGCCCCTGATTAGTCCCAGAATTATGATCAAACTCTTGATTTGCAGTACGTAATATACAGCACATAAAAGGTACTATGTCAAACATCAGAAGAAACTCAAAGAGCTAAATGGCCGTCATGATGTGAAAACAAATCCATCAAGAAACTGTGTCCAGACTTCATAGTGTTGGAGCCATTAAAATACGACAAGATACGATTGTCTCATCCCCTCACCTGACCTTCCATTCACACTATAGGATTTCACTAGTTTTTTCTGTACTGAACCTATAATGGGCTGAAAGGGAGTTCAGCTCTTAGGAAGCTGTTCAGTGGTGATATAGAGGTTTTGAGAGACAATGAATTAATCACATTCCTAGATGAATTCCTGCAACATTTAACTTCGCTCATAAATGCACTTTATTTCTAGCCTGAATTTGTTTAGCTTCGGCTGTCAACTGCTAGATCTTACCTGCTAAATTAACAAACCTAGATCATAAACCTTCTCCCTGTAAAGGTACTTCTACATCATGGCCAAGTTAATTAAATTCCAAACTCAGGAATGCTTTACTTACAGACTTGACTTCATTCTCCTAAGTAGTACTACTAGAATCTCCTTGGCAGTAAACAACAGATTTTATTTTCACAAATGTCTAAGTTGCATAAAAAGATAAGATGGATGGACAGAAGGAAGATGACATGTAGTACACACTTAAAATAGAGTCTTATTAATGCTAGGCACAAATTCTAAAGTTCAGCACGTCTGCAGACATCGTGCTGTCTCACGCAAGGATCCTCCACAGTTATGCTCAGTCTCCTTGGTTTGTACCAATACACTCAGACGAAATGTTCTTAGCTGCAGCACTTTTTAAATTATGTACTGCAATAGCACTAAATGAAAAATGTTTCTTACTCTCAACTGGAGATTTGCATTTACTGGAGAATGCTTAGAGAATTTTCATTAACAAAAAAGCGTGCATGGGGAGGAGAGACAAAGCAGGTGTGTCATCTGTGCATCCTTTTTTCCATTATCTCTTGTCTATACAAGTCTGCTAGTTGGGACTTATAATCAAAAACACATAGATCTTCGCTTTCCCTCCTGAAGTAGTACTTCCAAATAAAGGACAGTGTATTTGGATGAGCCCACAGAACCAAAACAAAGTTCTGGAGATTTTGCAAAGTTCAAAGTTTTGTTGAAATAGTGGTCCTACTATCTCTCCAGTTGTATTTTTCACTCGCACATGATGTTTTTTGCCAGATGGCATCCTGCATCCTCAGGTGCTGTGAGAATGACAAGCAAGCTAAAACTTAGCATTAAAAATGGCACATTGTAGTGTAACTGAAATGCTGCAGATGAGAGAGACATGAAACAAATTATATAAGGGCGATTGCCACAAATAAGCCTGTGAGCTCACACATGCTAGCTTAGAAAAAGCAGCATGCAAGTGGTGTGACAAGCTCATGGGATGCCTGCTATTCTAACCCTGTACTTGTAATAGAGGAAAGAATTAGTAATAGACTGCACTAACAGACAATAAAAGTCAGAAAGGAACCCATTCAAGTTCTCCTACATGGAGACCACATGGTCCAGAGGTAATACAATAATAGCCTGATGTCCAGCCATTGCTAATGGATAGCTTAATTCTGGTTCCACCAGGCAGCTTTGAACTGCTCTCTAATCTCTCTATGCCTTAGTTCTCCCAACTACCAAAAGACAAACAGTTTCCATAGACTTCACTGTGTCATGAAGATTAGTCATTTAGCTTTCATCTTTGATCAGATACAGTGACAGAATCTAGAGGGACTGTGCTAGTGGTAAATTACCTAGGGTTTTTGTGTCCAATTTCTCGATCAAAGTTTCTGCTGTTCACAACTTCTGATTTCCATTCAGTATCTAAAGAAAATTATATGAAGGTTGAGGAGAAAACAGGAAAAATTGCCACTCATATCTTAGGTATTGAAGACACCTTTCAATCAATGAATCAGTTCTAAGTTACACTTGCAATAATAACGTTTACATCAAAGTATGTATGCGATAGTCCGTACTGATACTTAAATCCATCTTCCTAGCATATTAACAAGGAATGGCAGGATTTAGAAAAAAAGGATTTTAGCAATAAAATTGTAACTCAACTTCGCTCAGTGGGAGCTTTACTGTTGGGTTTGATTCCTGGCTCCACTCTGGGAATAATTGGGTTTTGTGAGGAAGGGCTGTGAGCTCTCCTGGAACTAGCAAATTTCAGCGCAGTCAAGCAACAGATAGAGATAGTACCTGTATGTGCCACTGTCAAAAATGCATAATGCTACCTTCGTTCAGGCCACAGCAGCCTTCTCACATCCCGAGAACAGATTCCACTAGGTTTCTTATAACTCCTATAAAACTAAAGCCCCTTTTTTGAGCAGCTTCCGTATTAAAAATAGCTTGCTCTACTTCCATGAAGGAGAGGAAATGAGGAAGGAAAGGGACTTCGGTTCAACAGTGGAGTAGGGATCACTGTAAGGGATATTCTGGTGTATTGGGGATGTGGCAAGATTTTGGTAGTTGGGGGGCTGCAGGGGTGGCCTCTGTGAGAATGGGTCAGAGGCTGCCCTGTGTTGGACACAGCTGGCTCCACATCAAACCCACTGCAGGCTACAGCTGAGCCCATCAGTGAAGTTCGGGGCACTTCTGTGAAAACATTTTTAAGAAAGAGCAGAAAACACCAAATGGGGAAGGGAGGGAACAAAAAGGAGTGAGAAACAACAGAGGGAACACCAAAGTCAGAGGAGAAAGTGCTCCACAGCAGAGCAGTTATTCACTGCGGCATGGGAAGAGTCCATGCTGGAGCATGGGAAAAGTGTAAGAAGGAAAGAGTGGCAGAGAGAAACCACTACATACTGACTGTAAACCTACTCCCACCCACTGCACCCCTTGCTGCTTCACTATAGGGAGTGAGTGTAACCTGTGGCAATAACAGGGGGTGGGGAGGGCAAGGGGAGAGGAGTCTGGAGTGAAGTTGAGCCTGGGAAAGGGTGAGAGCAAATGTGTTTACCCAACACCCGAATCAGTAATTAAATATTTATTTTAATTGACAATAAATTAAGTTAATTTTCCCCAAGTCGAGTCTGTTTTGCCCACAATGCTAAAATTGGTAAGCGATCTCCCTCTCTTTCTTTCAACCCACAAGCTCTCTCAGTCCTCTTCTTCCCAATCTCTTCCCCAGTCCCGCTGAGGGGGAGAGTAAGCAAGCAGCTGTGTGGGCCCTTGGCTGCCAGCCAAAGCTAACCCACCACATCTAGTAATATACAGATTTTACTGGACAGAATCCATCAATCTTGAGAGGGCAGCTGTTTTTTTAAATGGCATTTCTTTTTGTTCCCTGCCACTGTAAGGCTGTTTTTCACAGCTCACAACCACTAGCTTTGCTCCTTATGTATCTCCATGCTGCAGGGTCCCATGCTTCACTGAGCTGGGCTATTTTTATGATCACACCCAGAAGCTGCTACACACCCATGTTACACATCCGTGTGCTTTAATCAGAGATAAATGAAGCAGAGACCAATCTCCAGATATACGATGACTCAGAGTATTTTTCTGCCACTGGGTAGATCAGAATAATGCTCTCATTTCTGCTCCTGCCAAAAAAGCATTTGGCAAAAGCCATAGCACACATCAGAAGGTGCTGATGGTTTTCATTAGCTGGTATCAACACCTAAACAGACTTTGTGCTTGTTTTGGCTGAGATAGAGTTAGTTTTCTTCATAGTAGCTAGTATGGGGCTCTGTTTTGGATTTGTGCTGAAAACAGTGTTGATAACACAGGGATGTTTCAGTTACTGCTGAGCAGTGCTGACGCAGAGTCAAGGCCTTTTCTGCTTCTCGTCCCACCCCAGCAGCGAGCAGGCTGGGGGGGGCACAAGAAGTTGGGAGGGGACACAGCCGGGACAGCTGACCCCAACTGACCCAAGGGATATTCCACACCATGTGATGTCATGCTCAGCATATAAAGCTGGGGGAAGGCGGGGACATTCGAGGTGATGGTGTTTGTCTTCCCAAGTAATCGTTACACATGATGGAGCCCTGCTTTCCTGGAGATGGCTGAACACCTGCCTGCCCATGGGAAGCAGTGAATGAATTCCTTGTTTTGCTTTGCTTGCATCCCACCGGGGGGGAGTGAGTGAGTGGCTGGGGGGTGCTTAGTTGCCGGCCAGGGTTAAACCACAACAGACTCTCAACAGGCTGTCTTACAGGCTGGAGCTACACCGTTCTTCCCTGTCTATTCTCTTCTGCTCACGCCTGACATATGCTCAATTACTCCACTTCTGAAGAGTAACCTCAGGTATAGCTTTGAACACGCTCCCATCTCTGCCCATCTCCCGTCACTGAGGACTTTATGGGTCCTATCTCCGGAGCATCCTATCCCTGGATGCTGCTCTGAACCTCTAGGAGTTCCAAGACAAGACTTTCTGCAGTAGTTGCTGGCTAACAGCACACGTCCTTTCACCTCAGTTACCTCAAGAACGGGAGGTCCTGCCATTTGTTTAGGAAACAGAATATTTGCTTATTTCTTCACATTCCTTTCCTTTCTTTCCCAACAAGAAAATACAGGCTTTACAACAAAAATGAAAATAAACACACATAAAATACACACACAGAAAAGTCCAAAGTTACATGCATAAAAGAAAAGGGACTTTCTGTTGATCAACTTACTGTAGGAATACTTTGTCTCTTTCTTAATCTCACCATTCTCTTCATGTTCCCTGCAGAGAAAAGGGGTGGGATGAGAACCAAAACAGTGCACACACACCCCTGCTCAGGGCAGAATACACTTTACAAATGAAATGCACAGACAGCTCACTGGCAACACAAACTTATCTTTACAAGTAAACTAACTCTTCTCTGAACTACCTATTCTGAAGACATAGATTCTCTGTACAAGGAGAAAACTACACACAAATGCTAAACAGCCACAAAACTTTTATTCCCATGTTGCCAATAAGGAGTTGACTAGATCGATGTGGAATGACCAGTATTAAAGACAGGGAGACAAGCTGACCTAAATTAACAAGTCTTTTACAGATGCTGCACCATAACCATGTTAAAACTGAGAAGTTATTTTTCACATCTTCACAACCTCTGACTTTTTTTTTTTTTGTATGACACATAAGACATTTGGCACGTGCGTTCTGTGGAGTCAGACCTACACAATAGCTAATGTCTTTTATACTACTGTCAGTGGAATTATTATTAATAACAGAGATGTTTTTCCCCTTCTGCTTGCAACTATTAGCAGAGTAGCTAACATCTCATTACAGTTTTGTAAATCCCCTTGAAAAGGTACCTAGACTGCAATATTGCCTATTATAAACTAATCTGAGTGTCTCAAGCAACTAAAATTTGCAGTTTACTTTCACAGCTAGAAATTAATGTTGGCTTTTGATTATTAAGGATAAGGTGTAGCAGTCTTCTAAAAATCAAGAAATCATGTCTTGGTTTAATTAAGTACTTCAATTTGCACACATATGAAGTACCAAAGAAATTAAGAGATTTCCCTCATAGTCACACGCCAAAAAGTCTCAAGTGTCCACAAGTCTGAAAAAAGAATCTGACTTCTGGATTCAATTGGATGCAATAGGGTTTTTTAATTGCTTTGAAATATTCTAGTGTATGTTAGGCTGTAGGTATCAACCAGGCAGTTTTTGGGTCAATGGGTTTATCAGAGTTTAATCTGGAATTCGTAATTGAAATTGTTGGGTTCACTTACTTTTCTAACAAAAGTTAAGACCCCCTTGGGAGATTTAAAAAAACCCCAAAAACCGACCAACCAAAAAACCCAAGTAAATCCTTGTCATTGTGGAAGAAAGGAAGAAAGCCAAGGGAAAATATAATGAAATTTCTGGATTCTGCAAAAATCTTTTTGTATTTCCTTTTTGAGGACAGGGAAGAAAATTGGCTTGAGGGTCCATGATCAAGTTTTAGAGAATGGCTAAAGTAATGGGAAAGGCTTAGCAGATGCAGGGAAGAAGAGCATTATGAAGTTTTATTTGAAAAAATTCAGGACAAAGTATTTTGGGACACTGGTTTTGATTCTGCTAATCAACTAGCAGGCAGGGAGTATTATGGGGGTGGAGTTACAGAAATCCTGATGGGCAGAAAGTACATCAATAAATAAAAGAAGCTTTAGCAACATCAGAAAGGATAGAAATCAACTGAGTCTTTGGGAAAAACATGAGTGCGTTTTTTTTTCTTTTTCGTAAATTGGTAAAGATCTTTGAATTCTGTTGACAATACATATGACAGAAAATAGATCAATGGGCTTTGAGGTGGCCCAGCATCAGACAACAATAATGAAAACAAAAAACCACAGCTGCAGCATGGAGGCCAAGAAACCCCATATGAAGTTATACAAAATCAAGAAGTGGAAACATTTGATAAAAGGCCTCAGATATTACCCAGATTTTGTAAGATGCAAACTCTGCAGCACTGACCACCTATAAGACCTGACATCTCCAAGGAAATTGAAGTGACTCTCTAAAAACACCCCAGAATTATTCTGCCATAAAGACTTGTTGGGCTTTTTTTCTTTGGGGGTGAGGAGAGAAAACAAAAAAGTGATGGGACCCTATTAATACAACAGCTTTATAAACAACTTTTAAAGATTTCTTTCACTTACGTGGAATCTTCATATTCTACCCATTGGTACATTTCCACATTACGCTTAAGTTTGACAGCCTGGATGGAGAGCCCATAGCTGGGATCAAACAAAGGCTATTTAAAAATTAAAGAAATTACAAGTCAGCATAAATGCTGTACCTCACAAACTCAAACACTGTACTTTTATTATCAAACCTTTTTACATATCTCACTGTACATAGTTAGTACTATGTTACATACAGCTGAATATAGAATAACTGTTATGAAAGACAAAAAGAAGCATCTCTTTATATCACTGATAAATCCGACCTAAAGAATCATCATCAAAAATTATTGCCATAGTGAAGAATAAAACCAGAAATGCTGGCTAATGGTATGCAGGCTTAAGTGTTTAAACCAGGGGGAGATTTTATTTTGCTGGAAGCTACCGTGCTGTTACCTTCTGCATTGCAGGCTGACCACGGAAAATGCCATCGCTACTGAAAAGTCAGAACTTGCAGAGCTGTACTGCAAGAGCCTAAAGACTTTACAATATCATGAATACACAACAGGTTCCCTACACAAAGAGGAATTGAAATTATCCACCAAAGGCAGTGGGAGGGTAAACACAGCTAGAGGTACCATGTTGTTTGGGAGTAGGGAGACCAATGCTGTACAGCATCTCCCCGACTCCGGGTCAAGAACCAAAGCTTGGGTAGTAGCTGGCAATGCTTGCAGGGGAAGAGAGAAGCTACGTGTCTTCTCCCTGGATATCAAACATAATTTTAATTGGCAAAGACTTTTCCTTCCCTCCAAGCTTGAAATACTCATATCTTCAAGATACTATTTTATTTACCTTAGATGTACTCAGAGAGCCAGCTAAGTGCACCAATCTCCCTTCATTCTGCTGAGACACACTGTGGATGCTATCAAGAGGGATCACAAGAGAAAGTCCCTCATCAAGAGATTTGGCTGTCCTTAAAGCTCGTCCCTGCAATCAAGAAAAGCAAAATCAAGTTGTGGAGAATCAATGGTACAGCAGTATATTGTGAAAAAGGTTAGCAGACAAGTGATCTGAAGACTGCAAGGAATGCTTGTATACTCAGCCTCAAGGCATATTGTCGAAACAGACTTGTACTTCTCCACTCTCTTTCTGTGTGTCTGACACAGTTTGGCGCAGTACTTCTCACCCATGCATTAACCATTAACATTGACTAAGCTCCTCAAACATACATAGATTATTCCTACAAGGGTCCAAAGTTATTGCTCTTCACCTCTTGCCTTGTTCATTGTCCATGAATAACTGCAAAAATTATGCCAATTATGGTCCTTTTTCCACAGACCCATATGACTACTTGGCAGAAGTTTTCCTTACGTTACCATCATGTTACGGTGTGCTTTTTCCTGCAAAGTCACGAAAATTGGGATTAGTTCTGTTTCCTCTTGTAGAGGTATAAAAAGAAGTCTTAGGTGAAAATTCACAGAATTCTGCTCCCCCACTCCAAAACTGCCAAAAGCATGTATGTTTGCAATGGTAGGGTGTTAGGATTCCCTGCTTACTTCAATTATTTTTTCAGTCTAAAACAAAGACACAAAATAACACTGAGAATAATTAGCACCCTCAATTTTGCAACATGGAATATGAATTCCTTTAATGCAATTGTAACAACAGTAGAAATTAGGACCTCATGTTATCCCAAGAAAAGAGAATTCTGGAATGCGGCTGGCTCATACAACCCTCTTTCAATAATACTACAGCCTGTTTCTGCACCAGCACCGGTTTTGGATCTTATCTCTCATCACACACTGCCACTGCCTCTACCACACTCAGTTCTACAGAAAGACTATCTGTGGCCTAGTGATTTTACTCTTCTGTTATTTCCCAAGGATAAGCACCAGACTCTCCAGACATAATGTCCTCTTCTCATGGATGAAGTAACAAAGCTTTAACATGATCATTTTAGTAAGCCTATAAATGCAAAACTAGTTGAGTGTCACCTCAGCTGTGACACTGTAAAGCTGTGTATAAACACTGACGGTATTTCACTTACTTCATTGGTAAAAAGAAGGTAGAAAGACAGAAGAAATGTCACAAGTCCCATCAACATGCCTCCAGAAGTCTCACTGAGCCTCTCCAGGAACCCTGGTTTGGACTCACTTGTGATTTTAACATGTTCTTTTCTGCTTCCTGTGTCAGAGAACTGTTGGAGATAAACCAAAAAATGCAATATTGGTGTGACAGGGGAAGGCACTCTGTTTCAAAATAAGTGTTTTAGCTTTGTTAATACTGCTGCTCTACAGAGTAGCACCTCTTGCCTTGAACCAAAACCTTCCCACACTTATTAAATGCCTCATCACACTTTTGATACCAGAAATACAGTCAATAAATAAAACTCCAGCATAATGGAAAAAACAATTGCTATTATAGTGGTTCAACATGTTCCTTCAAGCTTTCTTCAGTCTGTCTCTAGGTTCCCTAGTTGGTGTCCACACCCCGCCTTCGGGCCATGACAAATTGAGTAATACTGCTGAATTCCAGACCAACTAAAACATAGCTATAAATAACAAGTTACATTTTACCTCACCAGTGGTCAGTGCCTGCATGCTTTAAAATAACTGCATCTAGAGCAACAAAAAGAGATAACTTAAAACAAAATTGCTATTGCTGTCCTAGCCAGTGCCACATTAAAGCATGAAGGCCCAGGGGTTTATCTGCATGTATGCTGGCTGTGGGGAATAACCAAGAAGTAACTTCAGATTAGCACACGTCGCCAAGACAGGAGGCGAGGCTTCTCTTTTGCTCATCTCGAGATGCCAGGCGGGATGTGACAGCGGCCCCTCCGCTGCACCTGGCGCTGCACAGGGCCCCTCGCCTCAAACAGGCCGCCCCGGGGGAGCGGCCGGAGCGGGAAGGGGCCGACCCAGGGGACCGCCCCACGCAGCGCGGAGTAACGGCAGGACCGGTCGGAGCAGCACTTACGTTCCTCGACATCTTGAGCCTCTTGCCCTCGCCGGGTCCCACCTGGGAGAGGCCGCAGGAGCCACCAGAGGAGCCGCGCCCCA
>NW_008795909.1:9610507-9684595 GCF_000699145.1 Aptenodytes forsteri
TGAGAAGGTGCCGCCCTGCAGCTGGTTGTTGAAACATCGCCGCGAAACGGCCGGAGCTGAGCGTGTGTGCACCTCGGGGCTCTTATTTTAGCTCGCCAGGCTTTGCTGTGGGGTGGCTGAGGCATGCGGGCACGCTCCCTGTCGCGGCGCGGAATGGTATCATCCCGTAGGAGTTAAATTTCTACCAGCTTCGCTTAAGTGGCCAGAGGTGGGGGGTTTTTACCTTTCTAAGGAAAACACGATAGATGGACAGGGTGGGTAGAGTGCGAGCTTTATGTTTCTGTATCTGTGTAAGGTATTATGTTGTACGGGTTGTGGAATTTATGAGGCTTGACCACTTCATATCCTGGGGGATATATTCCTTCCCCCTTTAAGTAATGTGCAGAGACTAAATGTAAAGTGAAAAAAAAAAGCCATTCTGTAGTTCTAAATGCCATTTTGAAATTATAAACTTCGGCACAGTGAATGCCAATTATAAACTGGTAGGTAGTCATAACCTATGGACCTCTTTGCTTATGTTTTTAATTTATTTATTTTAACAGCATCTTGGATCTTTGCAAGGTCTGTAAGTTGTCCTACAAAATTACAGTGACAGGGCTTAGAGTTCATATGTTTCTAGTACCTTATATATAAGAAATGACTGGGCGTTCTACATTGTAAAGTTTGCTGGAGTACAATGCAGAGTTGACAGAAAACTGCCTTTTTAAAAGGGTTTAATTTTATCTGTTTCTCAGACGTGTTTAAATGCATATTAGTTATGCATTTAAGTAAGCAAGTAAAGGGAGTTGCTGAACATCTGCTAGTTGAGGTCACATTAAGGGGCAAGAAGATACTAATTTCTAATATACCGAGTCATTGTAGTGGCCTTTATGAATTTGGAGAATGAAAGGAAGTTCTTGGGCAACTTACCATTTTTTTTCAACTCAATGAATACTCAGTTGTGTGTTCAGAAGAGTTTCAGCTAGCTGTTCTTTTCTGCTTGTGTCTGCCTCAATGTCTTTTATAGTTTTACAGAGTTGTTAGAAAACTCTACTCAGGTTTCCAGCCAAGCCTCCCCCCACCCTGCTACAGAACTGCTTTCTTAAATCAAGAGTGGCACAAGAGCAGGAAGTACGCTGTGTTGTTTTTCTATTCTTGGTAATGTTCACAGCACCTTTCAATATACTTGGTTCTACACTGTTAAGGTGCTTTTCAGTATTTAATTCAGATAATTCCTGTAAAATATTACACCAGTCTTTAATGGAGAGTACTATTATTAATAAGTATCCTATTGAACACTTTCCTGTAATTTAGTATAGTTCTTCTTTCACTCTTCCTTTTTTTGTCTAACCCTTTCATCTAGGTTAGTCCTAGGTTAGTTTGAGCTTGTTTTGAAACAGCTTTTTAACTTCACAGTTCAATGAACTGTGCTGTGATCTGCAGCCATTACAGTATGTTGCTGTGAAAATTGGAACTTTAGAAGAATAGAATTTCAGCTGTGTATGTGTTCCTCTGAGCCAACAACTGTTCTAATTGAAGGTGATTGATAAGTACAACAGAATTCATTCACTATTAACATTAATGCATCATGTTGAATATCTTACTACCTTGCGGTGTTCAGCAGCTTTGTAAATGATTCCTCCTGTCTTGGCTTTCTCTGAACTTTTGCTTGTTGTCTCCTATATGGTAGGAAAAGACAGAATTATATTTGCAACCAAGGAGGACCACGAGACACCAAGCAGTGCTGAGCTGGTTGCAGATGACCCAGATGACCCTTATGAAGAACAAGGTCAGTAGTAAGTAGAAGAACGGAAGTAAGGAGTGATACATCACATGTATCGTATTCTAACAATCTTAAAAAACAAGAACAACAAAAAACAAACCTTGTATGAAGTAGGAGCAAATTATTCATTCATTTTTTGAACACTGAGGGCAGCTGGTTATTCAGTAGATAAAAACCCAAACTCTTAGCGGTTTTAACTTCCAAATTAGGACATCACAGATTATATGCTTTCCTTACAGTGGGGTTTTCTCTACATTTCTAATGATCTTTCAAAGTGGACTGTTCAAATACATCAGTTGATGGCTTATAGTTTTGGTTAGTAGCCTGAGATATCCAGAAAAAAATTTTCCTTCCTTTCTTTTATTAACAAAGTTAGAGCTTAACCAGTGAAAATTATAGTTGTTTTTTAACTGTTTTAAATGACGAAGTGCAATTTTCAGAGAAGCTGAAGTGAGTTACATACCACTGTCATTGATGTGAGCTGCTCACCTGCCTGTGTGCAGCTGAAATTGCCTAATTTGGTGATCTCTGAATATGCGATTTAATATAAATTGTATCTGACTAATCCTGTACCATACTAGTAGCAATATAATCAATAACTAGTAGTAATATCTTTCAATGGCACGACAGGTAAGTTCAAATTACTCAGTTTTCAACTGTAACCATCTTGCCTTGAAAAGATGTAAGTTAAAGTTTTCAGTGAAGATTACAGTTCTTATATGAAGTAGATCTAACCTGCAAATGGAGATTTAAGAGAGCAGAATATTTCTGAGATCAAGACTTGTAATATTCTGATTGCACAGAGCATATTTTAGGTCGTTTCTAATGGGTAAATGAAACAATCTTCCTATCATGATGATTAAATAAATTTTGCCCTAAGTTAATAAATTGTCATGAACATCTGTGAATTTGGGTTAAATTTTTTTCTAATTGCCTTTATGCTTTACGGGTCTTTTAGCCTCTTCACTTTGTGTGAAGTGATCTTATTGCTTTCAGCTCAGCTGAGATAGAAGTAAATGCTTCACCCTTTTTGAAATTTTGTTAGTAAAAGTTATGCAAGTGGCTCTGTGACCTTTAGAGGGCAGTATTTAAGCACAGTTTAGCAGCTGGAGCACACAGGGTTGCTTTGTTAGCTGATATGATATGTAGTTTAATTTGAACCGTATCTTCCTGTATCGTTAAAATAACTTTTTTCATACATAGATTTGTGTTGAAATGACTTTGCATTTAGCTGCCTATCTTGGCTTCATTATAACTGTATGTAGTTGGTAGATCTATCTAAAAGTTTTGCTCATCAGCAGTGATGAGTCCGTTCAGTTTTATAATGACCCAAATGAGAATAATGAGAGAATTTCAATTTCAGAAAGGTGTTTAAAAACTCCAGTTTAGTATCTGTCGGGAATTGTTCTACCTCATATTTTCAGGTAGGTTGTTTTGCTGGCTAAGATCCAATACCCAAACTGCCTATTTGGTGGAAACAATCTATGCTTTGGGATTTGTCATCATCTTCACCATGGGAATGGTGCTTCAGCCCCTACAGATTTCAAATAGAGACCCCTACAGGCAATAAAATCTATGTGGCACTTATATCTGTTACTGTCTTGGCCAGGATGGATGATGGAACCTATAAATGATTCATGTAAAGTAGTTCATCCTTAGGTGGAAAACAGCATCTGAGGAGAGCTCATTTTTAAGAGTATTTGCTCCTGTCAATATGCTATGTGGAAGTGAAACAAAGAGTGTTTAACTCCTGTCTCAGGCAAATTTAAAATCCATTATTGGTCTGTTAAGTGAAGAGTTAACAGCCTCTAATGATCAGATGGTGGAATTAAGTTCCCCATTCCTTTTCTGTGGCTTGTGGCTTTCTCTTTCCTCTGAAAAACTGGAGACTGCTTGCAAAATAAAGCAAAGAAAGATACTTTTTCCTAGATATCGCATCTGGAGAACATACAAACCCTTGGAGATTTTATCATTCACTGAACTGTGAAGTTACCTTGCATGGTGTACAGCTAAACAAAGTGGCTTGCTGTTCAGCTAAGTAAATTCATGTATGCAGTCTGTATTGATGTTACATGTGGTTGTTTAAAGTTCACCTGTCTTCCCCTTATAATCATTCATGGTCTTTGGTGATAATTAAATATTCTAGCAACAGCATGTGGATGCATATTGGTCCTATAACTAAGCATCTATTTTTGACACCGTCTTTTAAGAGGAAAGGGAAGGGTCCCCATCCTGGATCTAGCATAATAGAGAGACATACTACAAAGGCTTGGAATGTGAAAATAGAATACAATTCTGTTGGTACCTCTAAAGAGGGGATACAATTCCTTCTGTCTCACGCCCTGCCCCAATTTATTCTTTTTCTGGTTGTACATATACCACAGGTATATAGTCTCGTACCATATATTTGGGTAATAAACTAGCCAAAATTAAAAGACCCACTTCCTCCTTGTTTAAATGCCATATTCATTGATTCCTCTTATGTGTATTTTGCTGGATATGGAAAGGCCATGGTGAGGAGGAGAGGTGGGTTTTTTCCCCAGCAATCCTGTATTTACAGCATGTTAGATCACTTGCTTCCTAAACTATAGAGCAGAGAAGAAAACAGAGAAAGCCAGAAGCTAGTTACGTCGGGGACACCTTACAGTGGAAATGTGTGTCTGTGATTCAAAATGAGAAACTTTGTAAACTCTGTTTAAATACTGTTAATAAGTTTGGGTTGGTTGGGGGTTTTTTGTTTTCTTTTTTTTTTTTTCCCTTAGCATGTGGTCAACTGCCATGTTTTAAGGGTTCTCTGAAAACTTGTCACTTGAACAATCTTGGGCTACAATGCATCAGATCAAAACAGAAACAATTGACATATCACAGAATGTAGCTGCATCTAATGGGAGTGAAATTTGTGGGCAGGAAAGACATATGGGCAAAATGTTTTGGAATATGTTGAAGTGCAGAAGCTCTGGCTCATGTGGTTTTTATTTAAAAGAAAATCGGAGAGGGCTTTGCTGTACATAAAGTAACATGCAGGCTTTTCTAATTTAGCTTCTACTTTGAATAGAAGACTTGGTTTCCAGTGTTCAACTTCTGTGGCATAATTAACTATAATGATTCTTCATGTTTTCTGCTGCACTATACACAGAACAATCATATCTGGGAAAGAATAGATTTATTACATAGATACACCATAATCTGTATTGTTTTCTAATAGAGCTGAAACTTTTATTTGAGGTTTTGGTTTTTTGTATGGGCCCTTTTCATACTTAAGATAAACATGTAGTTTGGTATTTTTGGATAGTTCTTATTTTGCTTCAGGCATTAACAGACATTAGTCTTGGAGCAGTCTAGTTTAGTCAGTAGAATACTCAGGAAAACTTGTGCTCTGTTTCCTTTGGGAGAAAATAAAGTTGTATATTCTTTATTTCTATCAGTTATGAGACTTATTTATTTATTTTGTTCTATCAGTTATGGGATTTTCGATAGGCAAAATGTTAATGGCTCAGTTTAAGCCAAAAACATTGAAAGAAATGAAGCTATGTGAAATTGGAAGATAGACAAACCAGGGTAGGTTCAAGTTAGCATTTCATATTGCAGTGTATCTCAAAGTTCACTGTATGTGCCTTTTAACAGCTGTGGCTGATGGAAACAAATTAAGAATTCATTTGCAGCAGTTTTGAAATAGTATTCTCACTGTAAAGCTTGTTTCTGATCTTATGTGTTGCAGATGGAAGAATTTAAATGTGAAAGACATCTAGTTTTCATTGAGATCTTTGCTCCCATCAGTTAGAATAATTTCTTGTTTTATTAGGCTTATATGAAATATAAATGAATATATATGAAACACTGGTGAGTTTTATGCATTACAGTAATTTTTATTAGCATTACAGCTGTGATAGGAGAGTTGGCTAAAAGTGCTTATGGAATTGCACCTCAAACACAGGTGGTTGCTGTCCTTTCCCTTCTCTGTTTTTCCAGACTTGTTGCTGTCATCTTATTTTAGAGACAGTTTTGAAATGGTTTCCACAGAGGACTGATGAAGCAAAACCCCTAGTTCTTTTAAGAAAGAACTTGATGAATGATCAGATGAACAGGACTGTTTTTATGACTGATGATGTCCCTTTCAATCCTGCTTCCTATGTGTCTGTCATCTTACATTGTGAATCATTGGCAGATAAACTTGTTATTGGAATGTTTGTCACATAACAGGGAAGAAGCTTTTCTCAGAACAACAGTGGGACTTCATTACAGCAAGTACAAAGACAAGTGTTGACATAAATGCAGATGGGCCTGCCTTCATCCATGATATTAACAGCTCCCATGAGCTAAGAGAGATTATGCTGTGTGATGTCAGCAGTTAATTGCTAATGTAAGCCTTGATCTGCTATGATGTAAACAGGGTTGTTTTTTCTTCCCCAATTGCAGGCTCAAGTATATTATGACCTGCTGGATCAGTGAGGTTTAGGCTGCATTTGAAAGAAGTTTTAATTCAATTTTAATTAAAAATAGTAGTCCCATTGATTGCAGACTTGTGATTCAGGGAGGGTGATGGATGAAATGTTTCCGTTTTAATTGTGTTCTAAGCTAGCTGATACACTTACTCATTGAAGTGTGCATTCTGCTGTAATTATCAGTGAGGAAATGCTTGCCTTATTCATCTGTATTTTTGTTTTGTTTTTTTAAAGCATGGTTTCTGTGCATATAACATCCGAAACTGATGCTATTTCAGTGATCATAGAATCATTTAGGTAGGAAAAGACCTTTAAGATCATCAAGTCAAATAGGTGCAAATCAATGCTCATACGATATATAAGAATGTATTATTTATGGGATAACTCTTACATTGTTGTTAAAATTTGCATGCTTACAAGGCAGTTCTGGTTCTAAAAGGAACAATTTAAGAGAATTATTTTACAAGTAATTTTATTGCTGTAGTGTCTTCAGGAACATTTCAAAACTATGTATTTTTGCTTTTTGAAGTATTAGAAAAATGACTGTTTAAAATGACTGGTTGATATTAGTGAGAAGGAATATAGGACTTCAAAATCTAGTTTACAAAGCAAGCTGTATTTCTTCTAGACTGTATGATCAACATCTTTCTGCTTTGTCATCCTTGGCAATAAGGAATCTGGCACCAACCATCCATTTCCTTGTCTCAGAAGTTCTGCTTTTCCTCCAGGCAGCTAGAGATGCCGTGAGGCACTGTACTAGGTGTATCTTCTCAGTACAGTGATTATTACAGATCTTTTACAAAACTATCTTGCCGAATAAAGCATGATCTATGAAAAATGACAGTATTACTGTAGTTGACTAAATCGTGCTAAGGAGACTGATCAACACTGAGATTTGACTGACTCAGTGTAATTTTCTGCTGAACTGCATTGACTGAGTTAGAGCCCATCAATGATGAATTGCAAATCAGAATAAAATTTTCCTTTCATTCCTTTTAATATAGCAATAAATATGATTGAGCTGCTTTTGCTGACTTGTACATAAGATTCATGATACTGTGGCCTAGTGTCCAAGGAGTTGCTAGTGGGAGTGAAACATATATCTGGAACTTCATGATCCCACAGGACAAAGACAATATGTAGGCTTATTGAATTTTGTGGGAGTATTTTGGGTAACGTCAAGTTACATCAGGCCGTAAATATAACTTCATGTTTGGATCGGAATTAATACAACTTTATTCTCTGACAATGATATTTTCATACCTGCTTCCAAAGGGAAAGTACTTAAACTTCAGGTTTATGCACATGCTGTTAGCTTCTGCAGAAACTCAACCTGGAGATGAAGTTAGGGAAGTTTACTAGAGAGGAGGAGAGCAAACTGTTAAAGTGGAGAAGAAACCAGCTTGGATCACAGCACAGTATTTCTCTTGTTCTTAGTAGATGAAAATAACTACATGTATGTTCATGCAAAGTAGAGAAAGGGAATGGAGATGTATTGCTTTAGAGCAATATATTAGAGACTCTAGAAGCCCACACAACCAAGTCCATTACATTACATTTCTATACCTGACTGTTTAAAAGGTTTTCTAAAACTTAGAGGAAATGAGTTCTCTGGCTTGCTGCTTGAACTTCATTGTGCAAATCAGTTGATGTCTCAAAGAACATATGCCCATTTAAATCTTCACCTTGCTATTCCATCACTAAAGTATTTCTGTGATGACTTTAACTGTTCCAGAGCAAAAACTTACAGCTGTTCCAGTTTAGAGTCTAAAATGAGACCTAACTCACTTTCAGTTGTGATCTAAAGTGCAGTTTGGTTTCTGGGAACCAGACAGGCTGGCATGCTCTCACTATTCCTTGTGTTCCATGCCATGTGACTTAATCTGTGTCTTGCAAATAAACTGATTTTCATTTTTGTAATTCTGGTTTTTCAGTTCAAATTTAAAGGGGGAAAGTTCAAAGTTAGTATTCCAGAGTTCATTTAAAACAAGAAGAAAAATTCATCCTTCCAACCTGATTTAAAAGAATTCTAGTCTTAATACTGGGATTAAATTCTTACGACTTGTATGACATGATTTTTAATGTTTGCTTGTTCCCCTGACAGAGCCTGGCAAGTGGATTGACTTGACTTTGATCTGTTTTGCAGTTTCCTTAGATTATTCTCAGTGGTGTGTAGTCCAGGGAGAAAGACTTAATTCAGGCATGGATATAAACTCATCTTGTGCCCAGTAAAGGATCATACAAATCAGAGATAGAAACAGACTGGCCAGGAAGTGAAAGGTGTTTAGCACCCTTGAAGCTACAGAACTAATATGGCATTGTTAGTACTTCAACTTACACCTGCAACTTAGCAGCTTTCACTGAGTGAAATCAATTTTTGGAAAGTGCATGTAACTTTTCTTCTCTCTTGTTTGTTCAGGATTGATATTGCCCAATGGAGATATCAATTGGAATTGCCCATGTCTGGGTGGAATGGCTAGTGGTCCCTGTGGGGAACAGTTCAAGTCAGCCTTTTCTTGTTTCCACTATAGCACAGAAGAAATAAAGGGATCAGACTGTGTGGACCAATTCCGTGCCATGCAGGAATGCATGCAAAAATACCCAGATCTTTACCCTCAAGAGGATGAAAATGAAGAAAAAGAGAAGACAAGCAAAGATTTGGAAGCTACTCCTATGGAGGCTTCTGCTGCCAAAGAGGAGACGGGATCTAGCTAATGAAGATGCAAGGAGGCTGTTGTCTCCATTTCTCATTTTCAGAGACATGGACTTTTGCGGTATGTCTGTCTTCTGAGTCCTCAAGAAATGTTTCACCGTTGTTCTATACACTGTGTCATAGTAAATAATTTATTGCCGAAGGAGAAATCTCAGTGCTACAGCCTTGCAAATAAATACTGCAAAAAGAATGAGTACGTGTATGTATTGTGTAACCTGCTATCAGACACAGTTAATACTTTAACAGCTGTTTCTTACCCTCAAGTTCTCCTTGAGTTTTGACTTGAATAATGTAATTAAATATATATAGCTTTTAACTAAAATTCCACTAGCACACCAGGTCTGTCTTCATTTCAGCATGTTCTGATCAATAGCTGCTCTTTTTTAATGTATTCTGTTCTATTAATAGAAATTGCATTAAATGATTTTTTCCTTAAAGATTTTTTTTTGCCAGAATGATACAGGACACTGAAAATGGCCTAAATCTAGAATCTGTAAAATAATTTTAAATGGTCTTATTGTTATGGTTGCATTTTACTACCAGCATCAGGTAAGGACTGCCAGAAAAATGTTGACATGTGTATCTCCTTTGATTTAATTTACTTATTGTGATGGCTTTTGCATTTTTAAAACCAGTGTGTTGTACAAACGTTGATAAAGATGAATGGGAAGAATGTTGGTCTCTGGCTTTATTTTTGCTCTGAAACCACATTTTTTGTGTTCCTTTAGTTAGCACCTGCTCCTTTAGTGTATAGACAGGCTCTTGAAAATACTTTGAGAATACAATGAAAATGTTACCTGGTGAATGATATCAAAACAGATACTGTGACTTAAGTGCATATTAAAAAACAAATACTTTTTACCTTCATTGAAAGCTCCTGTTTCTGTGTGGTGTGGTTTTTTGTTAACACTGCTTGGATTTGAGATACTCTTCTGCGTTGTAAGCGGACTTCTTGAATCAGTTTGTGGTTTGTGAAGATTGCTCCAGCTTGTCAGATTTTTATTCTTGTCCCATTCTTTTATCCTCAGCCCCAGGCAGCAAGGCATAAAAAATGTAAAGCATTTTCAGTAGCTATAGTAGACTGTAGATCATGAACCAGCACTACAGAGGACCTGAACAGCTATTAAAATATTTAGAAGTTACTTTAGAGGTGCAAATGATTTAATAGTAATTCACTATAGTTTAATACCTGTGGATAAGGAAATGCTACATTGTTTTTCTTTCGTAACAAAATGTAGGCTGTGAGAATTGTATTACAAAACAAATTTTACCTGTGGCTTCAGTAACTGTTTATTGCAGGGTTGTTTGGGTTTTTTTCTCTCCTTATGTGTTGGTTAACTTAACCAAAGCATAAAAAGTTGTAGTGGCAATAATGCAGCCCAGTAAGTCTAGTAATGTTTAAACACTTGCCTGTCTCTCTGGGCAGCAGTCTTGAGTGCTCAGCAACATTGCTTCCATATAATGTTTTTGGTATCTTGTTGTTTGCATAAGTTATTTCAGTGTTAGTGATGATGCTTCTGAATGTTTGAGGGGAATTTCTGTTAAATTTTACAGTGTGTTTGAGCTGTTTATATTTCAGTACAGCTGTTGGATCCTCAAAAAAACCTGTAGGCAATTAAGTGGCTGACAGCTACTCAGTTCTGAGGGCATAGATAGCAGGTACTCTCAGCATCTCTGCTTTTAAAAGAAACAAAGTGTGACAGAGCTTCTCAGTGTGACTTTTTCAGGGGTAGGCAGACAAATGCCAAGTTAACCTGAGTAAATGGGCACAAAAGCAGTAGTGATAAACCTTGGCACTTAGGCAATTGGACCATGAAAATGAAATCTTAGGCAATCAGATAAACACTGGGCACCAAATAAAAAAAAAAATCACATGCATCCAAGCTTTTGGTTGTTCAAATGGAAATCCAATGCGTTATTTGTGAAGAAGCAAAGAGCCGTTTGTGAAGGGGTGCTCTGTTCGAAGAATGGTTTGCCTCCTATTTTTTTTCTGCTGTGCTTTTCTTTCCCACGTTGCCTCAATGCTCTACAGGTTTTGGATTTATCCTCTGTAACAGTATTTATAGCATCTGTGTACAAAACATAAAATGCAAGAATCCTGGTCCTACAGTAGCTAGGGACCTGAACCTAATACTGACAGGGGGAACTTGCAGCATATAATTAACGTATTTGAGGGTGTGCTTAGGATGGAGTTGCGTCTTTCTGACTCTGCTGTGGCTTGGTAACCTGTTGTGCTAGATCCAGTACAAATACGGAATATGTGTAAGGGCCTTACATCAGAAATTGTGAAAAACACTATGTAATGTTTGAGGTATTTTGAGAAAGGAAGTCATAGCTCTAATCCTAAAGAGGTCTTTGTGGAAATTATCACTTTCTTTTCCTCCTATCCTTGTCAAACTAGAAACTAGCATAACTGTCATCACTTCACTGCATTTGCGTTCTGGATAATCCCTTAAAAGTGGAAGTGATGTAACTTGGACTAAAAAAAAAAAATCAAGTCTCTCTCATTCTCCTCACCTATTCTTTTTTTTTTCCTTACTTCTGCTCCTGCTGTGAGTGCCAGCCTGTTCTATTTTTTGACTGAATTTTTTTTTACCATTAAAAACTAAAATAGTAATAAAGATTTGCTTGACAAGGAATTAGGGCTATAGGTTGAGACACAGAGTTCAGTCCCTCCTGTTTTCTGGTTCAGTTCTTAGAGTACATTTCCTGCCATGGATTTTGTATTTGGCTGCATTAAGAGAAGTAAAATGCAGTTAGACTTCCTTCTGGATTTTAAGTTTGTGACAACCATGTGGTATAGCTTGCACTTCAGTGAAAGATTGGGAATTAGAAGGTAGATCAACAGTAAAAGCATATTGCCACTTCGTTAGACCTGTGAAAGTAAAGAAAGAGAAGCTATTCAGTGTGGACTCTGCAGCTGATTTTGATGATGCAATTTTAGGGTCAAGTTGTCTGTCTTGACCATTATATATCCCTTCAAAGTATTACAGAATTTACATGGAGATTTCTTTTCCATCTCTAGTAGTAGACTTGTTTTTAATGCTAGATGAACTGGGGGGGGGGGGGGGTGGGGAAAAAAAGGGAGGGGGGGGGGGGCAGGGTGGAAGTATCTGGAATTTCTTTTTTTGCTATGTAAACTAATGCAGTTGTCTATGTATAGATAATTTAACTCCTTGTTTCTATTATGTTTCCCAGTATTGCTTTGTTTACATGATTTTCCTCTTATAGTTGCATGCTCCCATTTTAAGTCTAAAATCAATCAGTGGTTACTTTAGTATGTAATAAAGATGGTAAATTGATCCCTGGCAACATGTGGCAAGCTTGTGAAATAAGCAGATGATAAGTTACATTTTTTATTGTCTGGATACAAAACTTAGAGCTGCATATTGCTGTCTTGTTGTAATGTGTTTCTTATTTTCTGCATAAATAATGTCTTGGTTCTCTGTCTGCCATCAGTGAGCTACTGATTCTTTGGGGGGCAGGGAGCAGTAGATTCAAATGTTTTTGAGAAATTGCTTGCATGGAGTCATTTTGTAATGATTTTATGCATGGTGTATCATGTGCTTTTGTATGTCAAGTCAAAAGTAGTCATTGGTGGGGAGAAGGAAAGCTTTCATTATGAAATAATTGCTCTTTGTTTAATTCCATGCCTTTTAGTTGATCTCTGTCCTATAAAAACTGACATAGAATAGAATCATTGAGGTTGGAAAGGACCTCTAACAGACATGTTAGAGTTTAGTTAAAAGGAACTGTTAATAAGGCATGAAGCACTTCTAGATGTAATAGAATATGTTTTTAATACAAATTACTTAGCCTGAACAGTTGCGTGCAGATATAATCCCAGTTGGATTTTATCCATTTAGTTTTTAGAATGAAAAGAGGTGGTTTTAATTGTATTAATCCTACAGACTTTTATCATTGCTCTGAAAATACTGCCTTGTACAACATTACTATGTAATACTTCAGTTTTTGAGTTTTAATCATTCTTCTTTGGTTTTGCACACCCTTGTAATTCTGGAGTTAATGCAGTGGTGAAACAAGCCGTAGTTTTGAAGGCTGGGTAGGACTGTTATCAACTGGCTGGAACCCCTGCATGATGCAGGCCACAAATTCATATATAACTTGTAGTAACTTGCTTGTTAGGATGGGGTTGTTCCTGCAATCAACTTAAATTTGAATCGGTGGAGCACGTGTCACATCTCCTGATGAGCATAACGATTGCCTATAAAAATTGTCTCTTATAGGTGAATGTTTTAAGATAAAATATATTCTAAAATATAGTTAACTACTGAAAAGTGGTTAAAATTAGATAAAACTGCATTTTCAGGATGTGTTTAAAAGTTACTCATTAATTTTTTCTGCTTTTCTCTGCAGTACAGCCTACCTGCATTTCAAAGGCCTAACTTTAACTTGTGTTTAGTAACTTTCCTAGAGAGATGACCTTGCTTCAGGTGCAAAAATGACTTTTTTTTTTTTCTTCCTTCCCTGCAACAGGGTGTCTAGAGGGAGATGTTTATCTTGCAGTTTATTCTAAGGATTGTTATATCTGGGGATCTGGCAGGGCTGTGTTGGAAACAAGATCTGTATCATATGCAGTTCTTATTGAGAATGTCCTTGTTAAACCTTACAGCGATGTCTCCTGTTCATCTAAGGCACTTATCTGATCACATGTCAATGAATCTCTTTGAGGAAAGTTGTTACTTAAATAGGTAGAACCTACTTTCTTATTCCTAGGGAAGAAAAAAAGGATATTATATGCTTCTTAGACTCTTGTTTTACTTCTCATTAAAATTCTAGCAGTGTTAGTGTGAAACAGTGTAGTGAAGCTACCAGCAGTTTGTCATTTACTCTTAATCAGCTCTATTCATTGGACATGACTTCATTTTGTTGAACAGCACCAGCCTGTCTGCAGTTGTTTTTCAACTGCTTTTAACCCCTCTAGAGCTGATGTTTTGTTAGTGATACTGAGAACTTGAGAAGACCCACCCAATAGAGGAAGAGTGGAGAAGGTGCAGCAACAATTACACCACCAATGTTATAATTCTTTCCCACTAATGCAGGATAGTACCTAATGTGGTTCATGGATCAGTGTGAAGTTATTTAAAATGTCAAACTGGGTAATTTGGTGGTGAATTCATAGCTAAAGCATGAGGTTCTCAAGGCCTGAAACAGTAAGATGTTAGGCTTTTTTTTTAGTGTTCTTCACTGTAGGCTAGTTCTGACTGCATAGGGTAATATGACTAGAATTCTAGTTCAAGACTTACGGATCTGTAGCTGAGCATGGAAGAAGCAGCAGCTTATCTTTCTCTCCAATATTGATGTATCTTGATACTATGAAGGCCAAGAAATAGGTCAAAGACTGCACTGAAATATTAGTAAATGTAATACATAACTGTTTCTACTTCTACTACCCTGAGCAGTTCAGACTGCTGCTATTAACATGTTAATAAGTTCTGACTGCATAGGGTAATATGACTAGAATTCTAGTTCAAGACTTACGGATCTGTAGCTGAGCATGGAAGAAGCAGCAGCTTATCTTTCTCTCCAATATTGATGTATCTTGATACTATGAAGGCCAAGAAATAGGTCAAAGACTGCTAAAATACTGAAATATTAGTAAATGTAATACATAACTCTTTCTACTAAAGACACCCTGAGCAGTTCAGACTGCTGCTATTAACATGTTAATAGCATTAGTAAAAGCTTGTAATGGGTTTTGCACCCATCACTGCCAGAAGCACAAGGGTTTATGATTAGAGTACCTGTGCATTCATCCAGTGGCTCAAGCTGGAACAGCCTTTTCATGCATTCAGAGCCACTGAAAGTAGCTGTGTACAAGTCACTGAAATGCTTGGAATATTGCTTAATTTACTGCCATTTGCTAATTTAATTGAAATAATTCCAAATGCTTGGAATGTTGCTTAATTTTCTGCCATTTGCTAATTTAATTGAAATTATTAAATTTTTGTCCTGCTTATGGAGAGTGCAGTGTTTGCTGCTTGATATACAAAAAAAGCTTTTTGTAATTCAAGGAAAATAAACTTGAGGTGGCAAGTTTCACCCAGTGGTGTCAGGAGTGGAATGTATGGCCATGGCTGCCTAATGTAGCGCTGTGATTTTTCTCCTGTTACTGACTTTACTTTTCTCAAGAATTCTTGGACTTTTCCTTTATTTCTCTTTCGTGTGTGTTTCCTCCAGTGAATTCCACGTTCTTAGCATAAACTAGTCAGCAGCCAGAGCCTGAATGGAGAGGCAATCTCTAAAACAAGAAGAAATGTTTTTGGTGTTGGTTGGTTTTGGGTTTTTGTTTTGTTTTTGACAACTAGCTTATTACAAATTGGGATTGATATATCTGTGAGCAGACAGCTCATGGAGGCCCTGTTGTAGCCAAAACAAAGAGCACAGGAAGATTTGTAGTGATTGCACATTGCAGATTAACCCAGATGCCGCAACAATGATGTTGAAGGGTAAGTCGACATAGGATTTGCTGTACCAGATCAACTGGACCCGTCATCAGATTTGTTTGTTTCTGAACGTGACAAGTTCCTTATGCCTCCTAAGAAGGTGAAAGCATCCCCCCATATGCACTCATTCCTTTCATAGGGTACTGTGTGTGGGAGAGGGGTGTTTAATTTCTACATCTGTGGTTTCTGACCTTTTTCTTACTGTTACGAGAGTGTTGCTGCCTCCACCCTGTTCCTTTTGCTTTCTATTTTGTCCCCTTCTCATATGCCCCCAAATACTAGTATTGCTTCCTTTTTGCCTACAGTCAGTCACATTTCTCCTTACAAGTATTGGCTCTGTTCCCTTACCTGGCCCCAAGGGCCATCTTGCCTTTCTCCTTGCAACATAAAGCACCTAAACTAGTGAACTAGGTTGAATCCAGCTGATTTTCTTCTGATTTGGCCCTGCATGGAACAAGCAAAGGTTGGCAGAATTTGATAGTTGGATGCCATGCTTGAAGTTAGCATTTCCCATGCTGTGTGTGAAGCTGCTGATTTAGAATTAGGCCAGTTGATAACCATTATGTTTTTATACTGGGAGTGTGTAACATTATTAATGGGTATTACCTGCTGTCCTTTCCTTCCTAGGAAGGAAATTAACTCTATCCCTGCTGAAACCAGGACAACTGCACATTTAACGATTGAAATATCTGCAGTGCTTGTGATTTTTCTCATAAAGGCCATGTTACAAATGAATTGGAGTTAATATTTTTCAGAGCTAGACTCTTAAATGCAGAAGAGCGGAGGGCCTGAGAATCTGGGCTAGCAGAACTTGTACTGTACATTGTCCCATGTTGGCCTACGTTACTTGTCATGAAAGCGCTACACCTGACATAAAGCTGCTATCTAGTACCAAAATACAGGGACAGTCTCCTGGATCAATATTCTCTTTTAAGACTCAGACCTGTGCATTTGCAAGTGGTACATCATAATGTTTCTCATCCTAAGCCGCAAGACAAAAGCATGATGGCAATATTTATTGTGTCATTAATGTGTGAAGAATGAAGACTGGGTCTTAGAGGTACAGTTTTCTCAATAGAGGTATACAGGTAAGGTAAGAACTTGTACAGTTCCCTGAAGAGTAAGTGCAACTATAATGCAGAGTTGCAAGGGTAAGTCTCTGTAATACACTGGCTTGATTTTAAGTATGGAGACTGACACGATCAGACTTCTGTCTACCTAAGTGCTGAGCATTTATAGGTAAGGTATCTTCCACCTACCTGTCACGCAATACTGTTTTCATGCCTTGCATCCCACAAATCAACTCTGTGTAAAGGAGCAGTTAAAGTATTCTTTAGACCTCATTAAGACCTCAAACCAGTAAAACTTCATGTGTGTATTTCTTATGGGAATTAAGCACCTGCAAGTACCTACATGTAAGATTTTGCAGGATTGGGTTTTGGTCAGTTATTGAATTAACGTGCCATTTAGATAAATTAACTGTATCTGTTTTGTGTTTCTAATCTGTACCTGTTTTCATACCGAATGTACATTTTCTTGGTAAGTTGCTCAGTAGAAAAATAACATGTCATGGTTGCCTTATTAGCTAAATGCTGTTCTCCATTTGCCTGACTATGCTAACACTATCGAAGCAAGAGCCTGATGTTTGGAACATTTGTGGTTTATTAACTTAAAAAGAATTAATGTGCATGTGGTTTGAGGAGTGCATGGCTTAAAATTTTAAAATAGATCCCAAACCTCACATCAATATAAATTTCTGAGTATTTTTAATTGAAGATTTAAGTAAAAAAAAAAAAAGTGCTACAACGCATAATGAATAACACACTAACTTTTCCAGGTCTGGAGGACTTGAGGGAGCGCATCAGCTGAATTATATCAATTCAAAGAAAGCTTACATCAAGCAGCATGGAAAAATTATGAGACACAGTAAATGCTACAGAGAAAACTTACTCTTTATAGCAGTGAGCCACTCTCAGAAGAGCAGTGCACAAAGGTTGTGCATAGGTACGTTTTCCTTCTTAGCTGCTTGCCAAGAGCAGAAGCTGGAGGAGCATTAGTAGCAATATGTCAGTACTTGGAGTTAGGGCTCAGCACTCACAATGGCCATTTAATGAATTACTTTGATGCTTTAAGGTTTCACATTGCCAGAATGATAATGTATTCATGGATACACATGCTGCACAGCTGTTAAAGAGCTACTTTGACCTCCAGCAATCCTGAGCTTGCTGCTATGTGTAGAAAGTTACATGTGCTTCTGCTCCAAGCTGTCACCTGCCCTATTATAAATTTTCCACAGCTTTCCAGACTTCTTGTGGATAAAGGCTTTTATTTCATCCTTATGCAGGATTTCCAAGTGATACATCATTGCTGCTGTTTAGTATGTTGTTGCTACTGCTTGTGAGACACCTTGTCTATTTGGGTGCTGCAGGGTTGTTCATGTGGCCATTTTAGACAGGTCCCATTTTAGACATACTAAAAGAAGCTGTCCAGCCACTTCTGTGTTGGGCAAATGCATCCTTTTTTCCATGTTAGTATTCTTTGCATTACTGTGCCACCTAAGACACACAGTCACAGAGAAGATCACAAGGTATGTGATACTGTACACAGGCCTACCAAACAATTCTTTTTTGGTACAGGAATACCATACCTTCTATGGTAGTTCTTTTAATTTACTTTGTATGACCTTGTTTGCTTGTTCTGAGGAATATGTAATGGCTTTGACTAGGAAGACTGTTGTCATCTTGTGCTGTCTCATGCTCATCTTCATTTCAGGTACCAGTACAAAAGAAAATTAACTTTTTTCCTTTCCAAAGTCTCATGGTGATCAATTTAAACTTTCTCATCTCTTCTTTAATCTATGCAGTTCATTTCTATTTAGATACTCATTTTCAGATAGACTACCTGGATTGTAGCACTGCAGAACAAAGAGATTGCACATGGTAACTCTGTGCAAGTTGGAACTTTATTCTTTTATTTTTCTTCTCTGTGAACTTGGAGATACCTGATTAGCAGAAGTAGTAATACCAATAAAAAGTCAACTTGCAGTGGTGACTCACCCTAATGTGCTTTCATTTTTCACTTTCAAATTAAATTCCATGCTTATGGAATATCTGCTACTCTGTAGAGCAGAACCATTAAACAAGAGCTAGTTGTTGGAACAAAATGTGCAATGTTTCTAATGGAGGGAATGAAGTAGACTTAACTATACAGGTACCTGCAAATAAATTAGACACTCAAAAAGAATGGGAGGTTAGAAGGAGGAGAAGAAATTAGCTAAATATTTTTGGGTTCCCCCACCCATTTTACACTTTTCTCTAAAGTGTGTGTATGTATTACCTACTTTTGAGATACCTGAAATGTGTGATATATTGATGACTATCCTGTTTGCATACAACAGTGTTTGCATTTGGTAGTCATTAACCGCTGTATTATAGTAGGCCCCAAGAGAACACACCAAGGTATCAATATTCTTGTTGCAAATAGTATTTCTACTAGCAGTAGCTAGAAATACTTGTAAATGACCATTTAAAAAAATAATTTTCATCCACAAAAGGGAACTATGCAGATGTTTACCCTCCCCATAAAATCACCAATCTGGCACAAAAAGTGGAATATAGGAGTTTGCTTTAATATGGTACTGAGTATAAACTAAAATGGAATATGATCATCATTAACTAAGATCCCCTGCAGGTAAAATGGCCTGTGTTGAAAAGCATGTTCCTCAGCTTAGTTCTAAACCTACACTTGATATTTATTTTTTCTGAGAGGCCCCCCCTTTGAGAACAGACTGTAAATTCAGGTACACATCTTTATTTTTATTGATATTTGAAAAAGAACTAGTCAATCTTTTTGTTGTGAGATGATTTCTGGAGACAGTAAAGAAAGCAGTTGCTACGCTCTTAACTTCTGTAAGCTGACACTTCAAATTAAGCCAAATTCCTTGGTTAAAAAGTGTTTTATTGCATTAATTAAATGGCTTGTTGGAGATGCCACATTGTTGGATACCACTTTAGGTAACAACAAATAAATAATGAAGTGAAAGAGGGAAAGCAATGGCAATGGAGGAGGGGAGACTTTCTGAAAAGGGGGGAGGAAGAAACACTGTTTATGCACTGTTGGGAGAAAAGTGGGGCTTTTATTTTGTAAATATCTGCCTGTCATCCATTTCCAAATGAGCTGAGGATTTTTCTGCTGTTCAACCAATATGAAGTTAAAAGGAAAACAGTGACGAATGAAAGGAGCTGGTTTTTCAGGTTCCCAGTGATAAAGAGAACAAACTGATGGCTTAAGTTGTAGACTGGGACTTCCATCCTTCTGCATTAGTATTAGGTTTTTCTAGATACTCTGTGGGCCAGTCAGTGCTAAATGAAGGTATCTCCTCTTTCCTGAGAGCATTAAAAAATTATAGACATGGAATAGAAATATGCAAAAGTAGCACGTGTGCATGCTTTTTCTCTGTAACCCCCTGAAAGAATAGACTAACTCATTACAATTTCTGCTTTACTTGATGAGGGAATGTGCTCCAACCAGCTTCATTTGATCGTGAGTCCTTAAACGGGACACAGGTCTTAAACTACACTTTCCTCAAAATATTGTGTTAGGGAATGATTTAAGTAACTACCTCTTAATTACTATAGGGTAGGGTAAAATTGATTTAGAAAGAATGCTTTTGCAGAACAGAACTATTTTTACTTAGAGTGAAGATATTACCGCTCCTATACTTCTGTGGAGGGAAAAAATAATCCTCAGGCACAATGGGAAGGAAGCCTAGCTTCAGTATCTTAATGTGAAGTGTGACCAAGAGAAATAAAGCAGAATGAAAGCGCTAAGTGCAATCAAAAGCCAGTGGTCTTGAGCAGTTTGAATAGCCAGGTTGCTCTCACAGTAACTATAGCTACCTCATTTAATACACAGCCCAGCCAATCCATTTACCTCCTCCTGCTTCTGCCTTGTAGCTTTTGTAGTGTTAAAATCTCAACATTAGAGCAGCTACTAGTTCCTCACATGTTTTGGCTCTTTCCTAGCATAAGGCTTTTTAGTGGTAATCACTGTGAAACCTTTGTGGTGTTACAGACTAAAGTACTACAGCAAAGAGCAAAATTACCTTAAAGAGCAAGGGTTGGATTTGGAATCAAGTTTGAGCCAAGGTGCTTTCTGCAACAGACCTCAGCACTAAGCACTGATGATAGCAATGTACATCTATAAAGGACCTTGTCCCAAGATAAGTCACGTGTTAGTTTGTTCTGTTCAGCAATGGAATAATATTGCCTTCTAGAAAGCAGCCTGTAATATAGGCATAATTGCAGCCTGATGTTAAATCAATCTGAGCTCTTTTAAATAAGTATTATTTGATGTGCTTGTTTAGTATTATGCCACTTGTAAAGCTGAAAGAAATTGCTGCCTGTTAGTGGTCACTTATAAAGAAAACTACACCCAAGTAATTAATGCGTTATGTAAGCAGCTTATGCATACTAATATCAGGCTCTGACCTGACGTATGGAAACACTATTCCATATCTTTAGTTTTGCCTTGTAAAATGATTCTCTGGCTGCGTGGAATCAGGCTGAAATTAAGAACTGACCTGTAACCTATGCATGATGCACTAGTTAATTTTGTATGATAAGGCTGTGCATTTTTTGAAAAAAGTAGTCATGTCCCAAGTTTCCTGTCTAAGCACATGAAAGGAGAAAGGATGGTAAATCTGCTTTCATCACTTCAGCTAGGAGCATGTTGAATGGGAACACATGAACTAACTACACCTTTCACTGCAGTGTTACTAAAAGGCAAAGTTCAGCACTGTAACTTCTGAAGCAGAAATTATTTGCACCCAGTTCGAAGAATATCTGATACTTGTTTTCCCAAATATGCTTTCCAGGGTTTCACCAGGCTGTTCATGTTCACAAGGAGTTTGCTGGTCCTAGAGTCCTCCTGGCCTGCTATAAGATAGTCAGTACCTAGTTTAAAACAAAAAAAAAAAGAAAACTTCAGTCAATAAATAGAAGAAAACAGAACTAAATGCAGAATTTCTCTATTTCATAAGCATCTGGCATGTAGCATCTTAGCCAGCTTCATCCAGTTTACGCATGTGCCATCTTATGTGTAAACATACTTTCATGGGCATATTGTCAATGCTGACTCCTGGGCACACAGGTTCAATGTTGTCATATGATTATGCTCAGGAATTACAACTACAAATTGATTTCATTCCAGTGGCCTTACTGCTTACAAATTCAACACCTCCATGTGCAGATGACCAGGTTTGAGTCTCTATCTGACCTTTGTTTTAAGCCATTGTAACTCCGTGTGCTTCAGTAGCATTACCCCTGGCTTGTATAGGTATGATGAGTAGCAGAATTTGATCTGAACAGATGTGGAAGCTGGTATTACATATGAAAATAGTAAGCTGGACTTCCTAGATTATAACCTTAAGATACAGGTAGCAGAGCCTCAAAAAAGACGTCTGTGAACAAAAAAGTGGGTAACTACACATGGAGACAAGAAACAAGATGTCACTGCCTTGGTAGGTATATAAGCACTCTTTGTGTTGCATTAATTGTAGTAAGTAAAATTCCCTCATTGATCAGAATTTAGAGAAACAGAAGCACACCCATGACAAGTTATGTGTGAGGTTCTGCACACAGATCTGCAGGGATCTGGTGGCTGCTGCTTATGCCTTTGTCCCCTCCTGCCCTCCTTCTTGAAAGTTACGTGCTGGGAAGCAACTGCTGATGCTTGTATAGAAAGGAGGGTGTAAAAGCCCCAAGAGCAAAAAAGTAAGGTTTCCACCATGAGTCAGGGCATACTGTGATCTTGGAGCAGGGGCTCAGTCAAACAATATGTTGAAATCTGCAGAACTGCAGTGATGGGGACCTGTCCATAGCTTTAATTTATATCAAGAGGCAATGGCATAACACCTGTATCTCAAGCATCTACATTTCTGAACTGTATGTCTTCAGCCCTATGTTTCTAAAGAGATGCAAAATAAAGCTAGAGCGGTACAAAGGAGAAAAATGTCCTGTGATATTTTCCCTGTTCAAATATCTGTGTGGGATCAGATGTAGTCTCATCATCTTTAAGCAATGTGTTTTATTCATGTCTGATTCAGGGCTCCCACAGTTTCATAGGGAGCACTGGTAAATGCTTAATTATGCACAACTGTGCCACTGGAGTTTAAGTAAAGGAAAGCACCTTGTTCATTTGGACTACATTAAGACAAAAATTTTTTGTGCCAATTCAAGAACTACTCCCAAAAAGAGAGCTCAGGGTCCATATTACACTTCAATACAAATTCAGATGCAGTCTTTCACTTGATACAGATAATGGATGACAAAATTTGTTTCTGAGACAGTACAGTTCATTTTGCCATAACAGCAGAAATTCATACAGAGTTTGATTTGACACAGCTTTTCCTAAAACAGCTGTCTCTTGTATGTGGCTAATTTCAGCTAAGAACTTGTCTTAAAGGTTAGATTAAACCTACATTTTAAGTGAATCACAAGGAATTCCTTTCACTCAGTGGATATGTTTTTAATCTATTCAGGGAGAAAAATTACCCCATGTTTTTTTCATCAGGTGCTGCTTTTAGAATGATGGCAAGTCACCATTTTCTGTGGTGTAAGGTTGAATAATGAAACATGATCCCCAGCATACACTACTGGTCACCTTAATGACACCCAAAGTCTTTGTCTTACTGGGATTTGGTCCCAGGACACGGTCCCAAAGACTTGGAACTTCCAGTGATATGAAGGAAAGCTGTGAGTAATCAAAATCTGTCAGAATTAGACACCTAGCATCTACTTAGGGACATGCTTTAGTGGTGGACTTCGCAGTGTTAGGTTTACAGTTGGACTCGATGATCTTAAAGGGCTTTTCCAACCTAAATGATTCTACTTGAAAAAAATAGAGTCCAGGCTCAAATTTGTAGGATTCTGAGATTTACCCGGAGATTTCAGCTGTTGTTCAAGTAAACATATTTCTCTCTGTGGTCCACTAAGTTGTATTGCAGGAAAGGCAGCAATAGGGAAGGTTGAATTGCGGAATGTATCTGCTCAGCCGTTGATAACATTATTCAGCAGTAGTATGGAGCTTTGCAGTCTATAGTGTGATGTTTCTGCCTGCAGCAGAGCTGGGGAGAAGGTAGCTGCTTTCTACTACCCTACTTCTCCACTCCACTGCTGCCGGGAGATTCCCATAATTAAAAGTGAACTAACATGGATCATTCTGTTAGAATGTGGTTAGGGAGCAAAGCTAGAGACCTATCCTAAGCTGGTTATACAAAGAGGGGCTTTATTTACTTAAAAGATTATTTTTCTAATTATTAAAGATTTTCCTGTCTTACTTGGTTTGAAATTAAATTAATTTGGTTTTATGCTTCCCACCCATGATTGGTTTCCAATATGCTTCAGGTTGTCAGCTTTAGCCTTTGATGGAACAAACCATTGAATGCACTAGAATTTACAGTAGAAGAAAGACTTACTTTTCATTATTTGAAACCATTACAAAGGCATAGAAGAAGTTAGATTCCCTCCACTTTCTAAATTTTCATAATAATTTCTAGTTTTTCCAAAAAGAAGTAAAGAATGATGTGAGAATACAGACTGAGGAAGAAAACTCTTTGGACATAAAAGTACAGGGATTTTTTTTCTTACAAACATTTTTCTAGTTACAAATATTCTGGAAGATCAAATAAAGTCACTGAAAGTAAAACATTTCCAGGGAGATTTGGGCTTTTTGGTAAAACTTTGTTCTCTGATAAGAAAATGCTTTTTCCTGCAGCTGTCTATTGACTCCCTTGTTGGTGTGGATGAATCAAAGGACTCTGCCCCCGGAAAGACCGATGGGAAGTGTTGAGTAGCCATAGCTAATGTTCATAATGAATTGTCACCACTGTTTACAGGGAAAGGAAAATACCTGGTAAGTATTTTGTCCTTACCAGGATTGAGAATGGGACATGTACATCCCCTGTTGGTCCAGGATTCTGGGTAAATGCTTCTGTTGCTCCGAGCAATTTTCACTTTGCCTGATTTCAGGACCTTCTTCACTTTCACAACAACTTCTGCATGGGTCCCTTTGTCATGAGCTGATAGGATTCTTGCTTTTATCACTGCCAGAAAACATATCAAGATAGAGACCAACAATGAATTTCTAAATGAATTTTGTTTTATGCTGCTAAAAGGTAGAATTTTAGCACCTTGAAAGAAGACATGAAAAAACACTGCAGTTGTACAGCAAGTGTGTTCCAATGCTTGTCCACTTCAGTCATGGTTCTTCTAAATAAATTTGGAGAAGAAAAACTAGATTTTTCTATTGAAGTAGTTAACTGATCCTTTCACCATGTTATTTAGCAACTACTTTTTAATGAGCTGATGTCAAACACTTGGAAATCGTAGGAAAGCACTTGTATGTATACATAGGAAGGGTGGAAAAAACAGATCAGCAGCTAACAGTCTGATTTTAAGTGCACTGATTCTAGGCTTTATATTTTGCAGTTTGAAAACTTGTGTTGAGCTTTAACACTGGCCTCTCAAAAATTTTGTCCTGTGGGAAGGGATTGTCTGCTCTACAGGAAGGAAGTCAGGAAGTTTCCCCATCAGACTGCAGGCATGTCACATGGCTAAAATTCTGTGATTGCACAACAAACCAGAAAAAGCATTTTTGTTTTGTAGCCCAACATCTGGTTGCTATGATAAATTTCTGTTCCTTTAATTTAATAGGATCCCCTAACTTTTTGGCAGGGTAGGTTCATCTAGATCAGTCCCACAAGCAGGCTTTGTTGTGTCATGACACAAGCACATCAAACCTCTGGATCCCAGAGCTTTCCTTTCTTGCTTCATGTGATGGCATGAACCAGGTGTTCATAAACCACAGTATTAAATACATTCTTGGTAAACAAGCATGGCCATTTGAACCTGCATAATGAGTGCACAAACAATGGCAGCTTAGATGCAAGGTTTTTATCATTTATTCTTGATGTAGAGGCCGACCATTCCACTGACTTACAATTCTAGCACTCCTGCTGCTGTAAAGAGCTAACTGGGTGGAAGGGAGACACCGCAGGAATTCTAGCACTCCCGCTGCTGTAAAGAGGGAAGCTAACTGGGTGGAAGGGAGACACCGCAGAGCCTTGCATGAAAAATGCTATTCAGTTCTGATCAGAAGTTGGACATGTCACTAGACAAAAAAGGCAGAAGAAATCCTACCTCTTATTTCATGACTTAGCCAGTCCTGTCATTTTTCATAGCTATCAGCTAATAACATGCATAGAGAGAACATTGTGAAATTATCATACCTTGAGGGCATGTCACCCACTTACCATAAGCATATTTCATTTGGCAGAAGTCAGTGACGCTTCCAAGCACCTTTTCTTTGCACACACACTTTTCTAGCAGGGGAACCACAGAACACAAAGGGTTGGAGAAGAGCCAGGACATGAGAGAGAAAAGAAAAGCAAATGATACTCAGTTATAAAGTCGTATGTATATAGCTCCCATAATCTGCATGGATCTTAAGAGTAAGTTTGAGAGTGAGCTCAGTTATTTGCAAATCTGTTTCTTGTTAGATGATACAATAATTGTTCTGAAATCTGATCAGTACTGTCAAGTAAAATGCAGCCCTCATGGGGTCTATTGTACAGTTAATAAACTGATACTAATAAAGAGATTTGTAAGAGTCAGATCCAGGTGTAAATCATGTAAGTAATAATACCCTTGTTCGATCCCATAAGCTAAGAAATGCTGATCCTTGCTGGTATTAAGGTAATATCCCTCTCAGAAAAGTCAAGATATGCAATAGGTGGCACTATTACCTCTGGGTCTTACAAAGCCATTGATGCTGGTAAGTGCTGACCTTCATACACCGCAAGCAAAACTGAGAACTATTTAAGTATTAAAGGCTCCACCTCATTCTATAAGCCTACTTTGTAACTTTAGCTGGATACAGTATACTTTACTTTCTCTCCTGAGCTATTGTGCCATGAGGAATATCTTACTCTTAAAATCACTTGCGTTCAACCCCAGAGGTGGTGCATTTCAGTGATGGCTGACATGATCTTTTTACAAATAGCATTTGAAGTTCTGAACAGCAACTGGATGCTTGAGAAGGAGCTGTGTAAAATCATAAGCGTTATAATTACGACAACAAAAGGAGAGTATTTTTTCCACACAATCTTATTCATGACTTACCAATTTCCAAAACCAAAGTTGGATAGTACAGTTGGTTTGGAAAATAACAATGTTAAGTGTAATGATAACTTACATAATTCAGATTAGCAGATACTGCCAGCAGGTGGAGGACAGACAAGCTAGAGATGAGTGGGGGAATTTAAGTCAGGGTGGAGAGAAGAAAGAACTGGCACTTAGTGAAGTTACTAAATGTTCCCAGACTCTGGGCTGTACCTGGGTGCCTCAGTGCAGAAAATCCCTGCTCATGGTCATTCCATTTCCACTCCTCTTCGCTCTCGTTGGTTGGTGTTTGCACAAGGTCAGGGATTCGTCCCCCAATGGGGATGTTAAAGAATGGCTCATTGTCATAGCTGGGGGGACACGTAAAACAGAAGACTTGGTTAGGACACGAGATGGGTGGGAAGCAGGTGTTTGTAACATGTGGCTGTATCCAGACAGATGAGCTTGCTTTCTTCAGGTTGGGAGTGCAAATAAGAGCAAGACTTCATGCCATATGGAGACATCACAAGATCTAGACTTTTACCTAGTGGTAAAGCAGGCCTTACCACTGCTGGCTTAGCATTTTTTAAAGTAACTACGTATTGGGCCTTTTTTGCTTTTGTTTGTTTGTTTTTATGGAATTAAGTAACTCCAAGTTAGTGACCACTTGTTGGTGTCACTAGGAACTGAGGGCACCTGCAGGATCCATAAAACTGCAGTCACTCAGCAAATCATAGGATTTCTGTACTGATTAATGCACGTTTGGGGTACAGATGCCTGCCCTCTAGAAACAAGAGGGAGACCTTGTAATTCATTTTACCCTGGGCACAGATGAGAGGCAAGCTCTCCAGACTCTTCCGTCTATTTCCAAGGTAAACAGGTGTATTTAAAGATGCTGTACATATTTCCATGGGGTTGTGGAGTTGCCTATTATTACTGCAAAAAGTCATCATTTCCAGATTGCCTTGGATAATACAATGGACTTAAAAGTGTGCCAGCCACCAAATGGAATCTAAGAAATCTTTTATGATTTACAGCCACCTTTTCAAATGATTGTGCACCCTCCAGCATCCTCCAATTACTGTCATTGCTGCGGTATTTCAGTTAATCTTTGTTTCATTTCACAGAATCCCATCTCAAAGTGAACCCAAAGGAGGGCTTCTTTACCCATTGAAACAGTTTCCAGTATGCTGGTCGCAGTCTCTGGCACAGTCACAAGGGCGACAGCCATTTTCTCCAAAGCCCCAGTAGCCCATGAGACATCTATCGCAGTTGGGGCCTGCCACACCTGGCTTGCAGTAGCAGAATCCCGTCTTGGGGTGGCATCGCCAGCTTCTGCTGAAAGTTGCGTCGGCTGAACCCATTGGCTGGCAGGCGCAAGCTATGGAGATATGGTAAGAGGTGACTGAGATTATGTGCCCAGGGGTCATCTGGTTAAGTGACATTCTTGCAAGGCTGATAAACTCGTGCCCTCTTCCTTATGCTCAGAAGTTTTAAGTCAGAACTGGTAAACATTGCATTGTCAGCCTAAATTTGCAATATTATTTTTGTTTCTTTTTAACTCATTAAGCACTGCAAACCAAGTCCAACTGGGACCCATTTATGTGTGAAAGTCAGTTCTTCCCTACTACACAAATCTTGACTGTACAGGGTTTTGAAGTGGTGGCAGGAAGCCTCCACTGTGTGTTTATTTTTGAAGAGGCTTGCAGGTGATTCACTTTCAAAGTGTTTTGCAAAAAAACTCGCTAGCATGGACGAGGTAAAAAATTATAATTATTGCCTATGTTGTCTTTCCTGTGAACACAGAGATCACAAAACTACTGTTTCCTCTGGGGCTAGATGCGGCTTATGCAGGTGCTTCAGATGACCTGAAATGTTTTTTCGATTTCTGCCTCCAGAGTCCACAAATTTCCTTCAGTACGAGTTCTAAGGGACACATCTCACCATGCAGTACTGTATGTGTGTAAGGAAGCTGATGAAATTTTTTGTATGAATACGTGAGCAGATTTGCTATAAGGAAGGTGGACAGAATGAGAGAAGATCTCTAAACTCACTAGACGTATTTTACATGTAGCTGGAGATCAGCAAATAGGAGGGAAAAAACCCCAGATCTTTCTAATGCTATAGCCAGTTTGACATCAGCCTGGCAACCCAAGGCAACTTGGTAGTAAAACAGCTCCTGTGAGCAACTCTGCCTTCAGAGACAATAAATTGTCATAATCCCAGGCCATCAGTACATTCCCAGTGTGACAGCATCAGGGAGCGAGGTGGAAAGTAATATACAGATAGTGGTGCAAAGCCAACACAGTTGATTCCTCTCCATCAGGGCAGAGGCTAGCTGAGATGGTCAAGCCTGCTGCCAACAGCTCTGCAGAGGTAAAATACAAGCAATAAACATACCCACTCATTTCTGATATTCAAACAAGTTTGATTAAACTGAGAACTGAGCTGAACTCCAGGCCTTCATATTTCAGCTCTTTTTTGTATTAACAAAGCAGCATGCCCTGGCTTCTGCTTGTAGCAGAGACTGAAAAGGAAATGCATCACTACTTCATCCATCTGGAAGAGGGCAGAAATAAAAATCTTGTGGCTAAGACCCGCTTTAACAGAGATTTTCAGTTAAATGTTGGACACCCAAGGTGTTTAGATAGCTTGGATCAGGGACCAGCCTTTTGGATGCTTATCTGAACCAAACATGATCTCCAAAGCTTTTGAAGTTTGCCCATCATTGCTTCTGATCAAACTACTTTTCTTCATGAGCTCACAGATAAGAGACCAAATGAACACTCTGATTCCACACATCATTTTCCAAGGGGAATGGGCAAGTATATGACTATAAAGAGTGTTAAGTGTAGCAGGGTCAGATTCACTTTCATCTGCAACCTCATAGTTGATGCTCAAGAAAAGAAAATATCTTTTGAAAATAGTACGAGAAAAAGGGTGAGCAATTTTGTTTAAAGGGCATTTCTCTTATGATCTGCTTACTACATAGTTTTTTTTTTTACCATGCCCTGTGTTCTTTATGCCAATATTTTTAATAATATTATTACACTCTGCTGTAGACAGATCTCAGTCCGTTGTTTTCAAGGGACACTAGCACAATAGCCTAAGGACAGAAAATAAGCGTGCTGTCATGGGCAATGTACTCAACACAATGAGCTGGTTGGCGGATGGCAGCAGGCTCGCCTTTTTGCCACAAAGCAGTCTTGACTTTGGGAGCAAACCCAGGGATTTTGCTGTCAGTTCTGGAGAGCAGGTGTAACAATGAAGTGCTCATTAGCACTGACAGTTTCAAAGGCAAGTTCTGATTTGTTGCTGCTCAACTTGAATTATTTTCGCCCAGATTTTTGCAGGGCTGACTACATCACCCTAAAAGAGGAGACACTTCGTTCTGTCCGTCACTGAAAAAAATGGATGTCATAGATTTGGGGATAAGGGGGGGAAACACACGCTTCCTTTACTGCAGACAGGTCTGAGCCACAAGAAGTAAGAGGTTGCCAACATCTGGGTTGGCTTGAATCCAGGTTTCCAATTTCACTGTAATATCTCTGTATGTAGGATCTACCTGTGGAGTTTTTGCCTTAAATTTCTGATATTTCTGCAACTTCTGGGTCCGTCTTTATTCCCCTCTTATTTCCCGTTTTCCGGTTTCATCAGTTAGGGTCACATAACAGATGGGTAAATCATTAGCATCATATAGACTACCTATCACCAACTGAAAGTAGAGCCTGATTCAGGAAGATGAGACCTTCTCCCATCCTATTCCTAAGGGAAAGTATTACAGGACAGTGACTGACAGCATTGGCAGAATCTGATGAGGAGGTAGGAAAAAAGTGCTGCTTTTTTTTTTTTTTTTTTTTCATTTTGGGGCTGCATTTTGGAAAAAAAAAAGGTGGAAAAAGAGTGTTTTGTGTTTTTTTTTTTTTTTTTTTCCATTTTGGGGCTGCAGTTCAGGAAAACTAATGTTCCCAAATGAACTGTGGGGCATATTCCCCAATTAGAAACCGGGACAGCTTCTGGTGGATCAGAAAGCAAGCTGAATCAATAAATGTACAACACTTTCAGATGAGTTATACAAATGGCTTGCGAATGCTTTACTCAGTCTGTGTTTATTTAGCATTTCAGCTTGGGTGTGTACATTGTCTGGCTTCCAGAGAATTATGGCCAAAATCCCAGTTGTGCATCTAAGGTAACTCCCAAAATAAGAGCCCACATGTCACATGCTGAAGGGGCAGCTGTTGATGACTAAGTTTTATCTGTTTAATAGTACCACAGATTTGCAGATAAACCTCACAATTAAAGAAAAGTAAAAGCAAGTTTCCAAAACCTCACCCTTTTACATTTCCCAATATTTGACAACACAGCATCTTTCCCTGCTGATTTTTGCTTCTTTTCTCTTGGCAAACCCTAGTTTTCTCTCCATCCGCCTCCCTGTCTAACAAAACACCAGCCGACAAGACAATGGCCTTGTTTGTCAAAGGCATCATCAATTATGTTAGGGACGGTGTGCAGACAGTTCTGGCTCAGAGATGGCTGGTTTATTTGGGTTCTCCCCTTGACAGCAGCGTAATGAAAAATTTCATCATTGTACTTTAGAATTGGCTATCAGTCACGAAGTATCACAAAGCATCCTCTTGCCTTTTAGTCTCACTCCTATACTAAGTATGTTTTGTCAAACTATTGTAAAAAGGAGGAGATATGGAATAATGAAAAATGAATAATTCATACAGCAGCCTCCACTCAAGTCCTCAAATCTGTCTGCCCTCAGCACAGCTGTCTTTCCCATGTAATTAGACGCAGATGTAAAATATAATATTGGTTGTAACAAAATGATCCCAACTTATAGGAAAATAGCAAGTGCTCCAAGTAATTCAGTGGACTTTGAGGTATCTTGCCTTAAACTTCTGTCTAATAACACTGCATAAGATGTAGCTATGAGCAGACTCTGGCTATTTGATGAAAAACAGGCAAAATGAAAAATCAAACAAAGCCTTTTGAACCTGAAATACATACATGTGCATCTTTGGAGCATATGACCAAATCAGGGCACGTTTTAAAGCATGTCAGATGTGGGGATTGACTCGGCCAGTGATGTTTCTTAAATGAAGGAAATGAGATAGACAGCTGTGTGTGTGGTCAGGGCTGATTAAGACAGACTTTGAACCAAGATGTGATCAGGCCTTTGTGATATTACAATTAAAAGTTCACTCCCTCTGCTCAGAAGTAAAAGGATGAGAAGCAGAGCTTTTCAGAGTGTGTGTGTGTGTGCATGTGCATCTGGGCACATTTTAATTTTCAGCCCTTGCGCTTAGAGTAAAAAAGCTTGTTTTCCTGGAGACCCTTTTTAATAGGTCTACATGCCTGCATTATTTTTTAAGCTAAGCAAAGGGTGAGTACAAAAGATGGTGCCATTTCAGAAGGATCCCTTAAGCCTCCAAATAAGCCACAGGAAAGAGCCAAGGATACAGCAGCTTTTCTAACCATTGGTTAGGAAACGATTAGGCTTCCGAGTCAAAGCTCCCATACAAGTCTATATCCAAACTACTTAATCCTGTGTTGTCACCCCCAATAACAGGCAGGTGTGTGCCTTGCTCTGGGGCTCTTTTCATGCCTGCCTTTTTTTTTTTAACTACAGATCTAAGCAGTGTCAAAACAAGGCTGTGCACACGACCTGGCTCTCATTCATCCCCAGCTGCTAGGAACAGGAGAAGCAAAGGGATTGGAGGCAGGCTACCTCTGCAGACAAAAAGGAATAGCAGATTCACACTTACATGTCAAATTTCAACAGATTTTTTTTTTCATGGGAATGTCTTTTCAGTCTCACATTGGAGGGTCAACAAAGGGTGGTTTGGATAGTGCCAGGACATCCAATTGTTATACAACTTTTTTTTCCTAGCAGTGATTAAGAGAGAATGCTGTTCATTATTATGACTAATGCTTAAAGACTTTTTCTGGGCCTGGGCAGTGTCCTGTTAACTTTCTGGGAGCCTGAGGGGGATGTCACAGCTGAACCTAGACTTTGCTCTGGATGGCAGAGCACTCTTCAAGCGTGCTTTCTCAAAGGGATTAGCACAGCATTTCATTCAGCTTTTTCATCAGATTTCCTTTCCCAGCTCAGTATCTACTGTACACAAGGGTCAAGTTTTGATCTCCCATTGAGGTTTTTTTTTTCCTCTGAGTTCAAAATGGGAAGCTGAGGACCAGGTTGCTCTCACCAAAATCATCCATTCAGTCGGCTGTTTCCAGTTTATTACTGCTTTTCAGCACTTGCCCAGTGGGTGGGGTTTTCATTTAGTGTTGTGAGTCTGGCACTGTTTGCGTGGTTTTCTCAAAGTGAGATGATGCCTTGGAATTGGTACATTTAAATCCTCACAAACATGCTAATCCAGAAGTGGCAGCTCTTCAATTTATGATCAGCAGGCTGAGGTATGAGAGAAATGTACCTGGTGGTCTAATTGTCTAATTTCTTACATATTAGCAATGCTCAAAACAGTAACTGTTTTTTACTGAGTAACCAGAGTTGTTTTTAGGGTCACGCAACCTGAACAATTTACTCAGACCACACCAGATTAAGTTTAATAGCAATGCAAGTTTTGCAACCTAAAGGATGGAGAAGAGGGCCTCTGTTATATCCTGCATGAGGCCTTTCAGTTTAATATCAGCTCTAGGCATAAGGAGCTGATGATGCTCCTGGAGGTGAAATCTTCGCTCTATCAGACTGAGTCTGTGCTAACCAAAACAACTCTGCCTGTCTGCACTGGTGCTTCTCGTTTTGCTCTCATTGATAATAACCAAAGTAGTGAAGTGTTCCCTGAAAATTCTCTGCAGAGGTACAGCATAATATGAAGTGCACACTTATACACTGCCTGCAAACCACATGGGGAAGTGTTTGGGGATCAGTTCTTTCATCATACAAAACACTACCCTATTAAGGTAATTTGTCAAATGTCATTGTGGAAATTCTCCTTCTCACTTTAAATAAAAGAGAAAAGGCACAGACTAACCACCCCCCTCCCAGGATTCTCTTAACTCTGTAGTTATATCTGCAGTGTCCCTTTTATTTCCACACAGGTACAAGCATCATGCACACATCAGTCTGCCGTAAAAGCTGAGGCTTCTAGAGTGAACTGCAATACCCTTCCTTGTATCTTGATATGGCAAGCATTTCACCGTGAAAGGTCCCATTGACTTGAATCGTGCACAGATAGGGTCATGCTTACCTATTTGCAATAATGCTGAATCAAACCTGTTAGATTAGTCTCAACCAACAGAAACTCTAGTGCAGGCTAATGATCCAGAATACCTCTTAAGTCAAGGAAGAGAAATAGATATCCTCTAGAGGGCAATTCAGCTCATCTATCTCAGGCATCTACGTTAGACTGCAATAAATCATTCCCTAGAGGTCCCGCTGTTTCTCCACTGACTGTACAGGGAGCCTAGAAGAGACATATAACTTTCAGGTGGCTAAAGCAGGATGGCAGCTATCTAGACCTGAGAGTGCAAGTCAGAGTGGGAACAATTGCATTTGGGGGCCTTCTGCTGGCAGCAGCATGTTCCCAGGTGAAAAGAACATTATTGTGCTTGACTGGCACGATAGGAATAAAGCTCTTTCAACAAGGTAAATTTCTGAACAGTTTTTCTTTTGCTATGCAGAGTATTGGCAGGAGGTACTGAGAGGCCTGTAACCAGACCAGACAAAAGAGGCAGAGGTAGAGTCAAGGTCTGATTTCATCCAGGCAGACTGTTCTAGGGTTTCCACACAGATAGGCTGTATTTTCAAACAATGTTTTTTCCTCTTCACTGCTCTCCAGTGCTCCTTGACTTTAGTGGTTATCTAATATTACACATGATGTTGGTTACTACACCATCACCCTGCTGTTAAATACAAGAGTTCATACACAGATTCTTTCAGGCACTATGAGATTGAAAACTAATCTTCTGGCACAGAATTTATTCTCATTACAATATTTCCCTGTAGCAAATCTGCTCAGAGTAGAAACAGGATTAGAAAGGGGCCACCATAGAACACTATGGGATTCAGGGTGAGTTAGATAAGCTCACCCCCAGTCCTGCCTGCTGATCAGTGTTCTGTGATGAATGTTGTAAAATCAGAAAGAAGGGGTTGTGTGGAAGCAGTCTGTGCTGGCACTAAGATCCAGTGGAAAGAATACAAAAGAGCAGAAACATAGGATGTGTTGTGCACAAAAAGTTTAAGCAATATCACAGGCCATGCAGTCGTAGGGAGAGGAGTGTTTGTAACCTGAGTGCTTAAGAGGAATCTTGATGAAGAACATCAAAGGGTCAGGAAAGCTTCAAAAGCACATGATGCCAGTGGGCATGAGTACAGATGACAGAGGATGAAGTTCTCTGTGCTGGCAACTGTGCTGGCAACTGATGTCTACGGGGAAGGAAAACTATCCAAAGGGAGAAATGAAATTATGTATATTGTTGGAAATAGCAACCTCTCAAATAGATGCCAGATGGAATCAGATGTGTGAAGCCTGGCAGGATACTCAGGAAATGTTTACACTAAGTAAGGGAGATTTGGGCTATGTTCCAGACTGGCTGGGTGCAAACTACCTTGATCCAGAGGTTGTACACCCTCTGTGTACAACCATTAGTGCCTCTATGCCCGAGTTACTTCCTAACACATCCTGCTGAAGTGTTAATGAGGCAATTAATTTGGGCAAAGCACCCCATAATACAGCTGTAGAATCCAGAGATAAGTCTGAGTGAGCTCTGATCTATTTGTTCCCAAGTGGATATGCATGGTCTCATGCTTCCTACACCTCCTGCAGCCATTATTATATATATTTATGTGCACAGATGTTGCACAATCAAATGGAACTTGACAATAGCTTATACATAGGCACACACAGTCTTGAGGTGCAGAAAAAAACAGGTAAATAAAATGTGCCTCAAGAAAAAAGGAACCATATTGTTTTAAATGCAAGCACAGGAAGAATGTACCTTTCCCCAAAATGCAGTGCATTTGGAGAACTGTAGTAGTTATCACAACAAAAAGTGTGATACCAGGGGGAGAAATAAACACAGAAAATCAGGAAGATGACCTTTCATCAGAAAGCTGTAGTTTAGGAAAAGAATACAAAGAAAGGACAGTAATACTTGTGAGTTGCTTCTACAGGAGTTATTGATTTCTTTCTTTTAATCATTCTTTTAATGATTCTTCCACCATTCGTCTTCACCACACGTTAACAATAGTCACTTACGTTTGCAGACCTCTGTAGAAGACATGGGTTTCCCTCTATCTCGGTAATACCCTGGTTTGCACCTTTGACACCGATGTCCCTCTGTGTTATGCTTGCAGTTGTCACAGACTCCACCACTGCGCTTTCCTGATGCCAGCCAAACACTCAGATCAAAATGGCAGCTATCAGCATGGTTGTGACAGCGACACTCTGGTGGGAAACAGGAGAATATATTTCAGGCTTATATAATAGACACAGCAATACTATTCAAATGGTATCATTTTCCTACTGTAAATCATGGAGGAAATATCTGAATGTAACACATTTCATCTGCCTGAAATCCTTGATTTTCATAAAAACTAGAAATTGCAACAGAGAGTGAGAGTCCCAGCAGGGTCTGAGAAGCTTGAGAGGTTGTGAGCTGTGTGGTATTCTTACAGTAAGACGAACCAATTTGATGGTATCGTAAGCCCTGCACAAAACCCTGGAATGCTAAAACACATGAGGGGACGTAGCTGCATGAAGAACAGATTTCTGACTTGTCAATTCCACTTCCCAATAGCCCAAATGGGTCAGCTGCAGTAAAACAACATGCATACTGAAGTTTTGCATCAATGACCAGCAACTTATCCCCAGTTTCTGTAATGGCACCATTAGTGTAAATCGACAGAAGTCTTTGTTAGGGAACTTTGCCTGCTGGCATGGTGAGTGCTCATCCTGAAAGCCTGGATCAGTAAACTCCCTCCCACTTACTTCTGCATTCATTTGGCGCCCCTGTTTTTCCATCTCCTGGCTTCCAAGGCTGATCGTTGTATAGTGGTGCACATTTCTCACAGTGGTCCCCTGCTGTGTTGTGTCTACACACACACTTCCCGTGGACCTGTCAGGGGAAAGAGAATACATTCAAATATCTACAAGCAAGAACATGGTGGAGTGCCCAACAGCCTCACGAGGAGGTGGGACTTCTCCTGCACAACTCCCACACAGCTGCCTGGCTCTCTTAGGAAACCCACAGAGCCTGGAGCTTAAATGTGTAGCTTTATCTCTTCACACAGTCACTAATGATGTAGATTTTTCCTCTATCTTCCAGTTTAAATGCATGTGGCAACAATTTCTTTTTAACTCTCCAGTTGGCTATTTTACTACTACATTGATGAACAGCCTCTAGAGTATTTAAATTGGGTAACCTAACACAGCTTATTTTGATTTACAAGTTCAGGGCAAGAGCATGGAAAGAGCCTGGGCAGGCAGTCACCTCCAGCCAGTGTCAAACGTGCTCTTGGCTAGCAGAGTTGAGTCACAGGAGAGCACAGTCTAACAGAGGATGCTGGACCCTGTCTTATTTGACATTAACAGTGGTCTGGAAGAGAGAGTAAATATAGGACAATGAAATCACCATGAATTACTAAATTACAAATTGTTAGAAGAATGAGCAAGTAGTCCTGGACCTCCTAGCACAGTTAAAAATGTAGCAAAAATATTAAACCTGGAAAAATACCAACCAGTATACCCACAGAAAAGCAATCCAAACCACACATTCTGTGAGGGGAAAGCACTGATGTTTGAAGAGACTTAGGTACAGTAGGCACCAACCTACCAACTTACGTATGAATATATATCTATAATAGGTTAGCAGAAAAGGCCCAGTAAAATTTTGGGCTGTGTAACTAAGAGCACTGTAACCCCAAGTGGAAAGGAAATTGTACCTGCAATGCTGTGTTAGTTTTGAACATCTTATTACCGGATAAATGAGAAATTGGAAGATGTTCAACAAAAATGAGCAAAAGCTGGCATGGCTAAAGAATGGAGCTGATCTACAAGCACTAAGCATATAAACCCACCTAAGCTAGGAAAGAACAGTTTACAAAATATTTGAGGGGGAAACAAAGAAAGAAGCACAAAAAGTCTTGATTAAAACTGGCTGAATTAGTAGAGTTCTCTCTGTGACTATTTGCTTGAAAAATTACTTGAAAAAAGAACTTGCTTCCTCTGTAGTTATCTGCCTTCATTGGAACACAGTAATGATTTTTTAATCATGAAAATATTCTAATATATGTCAGTTTTGGAATCAGGTATTCACACCAGAAACCTGACCTTGGAAACTGAGCTAGTCCAGCCTTCAAACAGAAAGTTACTATTGAAACTGGTTCTGTTCTCAAGTCATTTCACGCACCAGGAATATAATAGCCAGTTCCACTATAGGCTGTGATTTGGTGCACAAGATTCTGTAATATCAAGCCACATCCAAGAAGTGCATTACAGGAAGGTTTTTATGTTGTGGGGTTTGGTTTTTTTTTTTTTTAAATTAAGAAATAGGCTTCCAATATCTGTTTGCAATGCCTCAGAGAGAGGATTTCCTGGAGAAATTATTCAAGGAAATATCCAGCGTAGGGAGTGGGAGAAAGGGAAAGGTGGTACCATAGGTCATGTTCTACACTCATCACAAGAGAAGCTGGCTGCGGTATCACGCAAGGAGACACTTGTACTAGAGCAGCTGTACCAGCTACTAGAAAGGAAGGTTTGTGGGGTTTGGTTTTTTTTTTTTTTAAATTAAGAAATAGGAAATAGGACCCATGGAATTAATAATTACGAGATGACTTCTTCCAATATCTGTTTGCAATGCCTCAGAGAGAGGATTTCCTGGAGAAATTATTCAAGGAAATATCCAGCGTAGGGAGTGGGAGAAAGGGAAAGGTGGTACCATAGGTCATGTTCTACACTCATCACAAGAGAAGCTGCGGTATTTCACACGCAAGGAGACACTTGTACTAGAGCAGCTGTACCAGCTACTAGAAAGGAAATTAACTCTATCCCTGCCGAAACCAGGACAGAAACGCACAGAAATCAGGGACTAGACCCCTCTCCCTCTGTGTGCTGTTGAGGATGCTAAGCTCTGTAACCACTGTCACAGCTCTGGCCCACTGCACGTTACACAAAAAGCAGAGGCTGAAATTTCATTTTGAATGGGGTGTGAATTGAATCTAATCCTTTAATCTCACCACTAATGTGAGTTATGTTTCTCCATAGTCTTTCCTGAAAGTCAGACTCTCCCTTTGCAGTCTCCCCTTCCCCCATCTCGCATAGCAGGTAGCTTGGGATCAAGAGAGAAATGTTAAAAAGAGCAGTTGCGTGAATGCACTCCCCTGCCCCCAAACTCATCTCCCTGCAGCAATTTGCTCTCCGCTCCCCTGGTTTCTAATCCTCCCAGACCAGATATGTCATGTAGCTAGCAAAGGGGATAGGCTGCAGCTGATGCCATCGCCCCTCTATGGCCAGCTGGCAGATTTGCTGCTGCACAGAGCGGTTGGCTGCCTCCTCACGGAAGACTGAGCACAGACTTCAGGGTACGCATTTTTGTCAGAGCTCAGCACCAGTAAACCTCAGGAGGATACAGCATGTAGCACATTATGTGATGCCTCTCCAGACCTTTGTACAAGAAAGTCATCTACGTTCAAAGCGCTAAATAGGATCACAAATTTCAGAGACAAAGACAAAAATACTAATAAGCAACAGTTTCAGGCTTCTCCCTGTTTGGGTTTGGCTCTTCAGGCTTATGAGTTCCCCCCTGTGGACACTATGACTGCTTTTCAGAAGCCATAGAACAGAGAAAAGGACCAGGAGTGACCCAGGACCCAGAACCATAGATTTTAATGTCCCCAAACTTCAGACTCTATCTGAACTTTACAGCTCATTCCAAAATGGATCAGAACCAAAATCTTGGATTCAGTCACTTCTTCGGAAAATGCTAGTGTATTTCAATGCAAAATTTGTAAGTTCGCCCATTGGGTTTTTTAGAGATATATACACAAACTGTGCATTTACTATATAAGAAAACTACATGAAAGAAGTGCTGAGATTGTATAGTTGGGAAATGGCAGAATTAAACCATGCAATCTTGTTTTAGCCTTGAATGACATGATCAAATATTCATTATTCCACAGGACCCTGTGCTTACAGTGCACAGCACAGATGGTGTGAACACTCATGAACAATTATTCAGAAAGTAAACAGGAAAATTCAGTGAGAAAGAAAGAGTCCGGTTGTTCCTTGGAGGTAACTAGATGTGTTAGTTTGCTTGTTGCCCACTGGTTTGTTGCAAACTGTAGTTTGTGGAGGCTATCTAGGAATGGCACGTTGTGAGTAGGACAGAAGCATAAAGGATGCTTCCTGCTTGTGATCCCTGCTATTGAACAGTTTACCAAATATATGTAGAAGGGTGACTGGCTTAGACAAAAGGGTTGAAAAGCCAAGCAGCCAGGAGAGCCACTGAGCAGGCAGAAGTAAACAGCGGAGCTGGCATGGAACTTTTTTAGGAAGCGTTAGGTCTGAAAAGTAACCTTTTCTGTATAGGTTTAACAACAAGGAAAAGAGAATTGATGGGTACTGGGGCAAAGGAAAAGGATAATGAAGAGAAAGCAATTCTGCCATGTGTTACCTGTGGATGGAATCTCATGGAAGATTTTTTTCTGTGGAGAGTAATCTCACAGACAGCATTCATAGGTGAAAACAGCTAAGAAGGAGAGTGCAACATGAGGGGACACTGAAGTATAGAAAGGAGTTGGACATGAGAGCAGAGACACAGCTCAGGTAGAACACAGACAAGAAAGGTGATTCACGGATGTAAGCAGCCACTGCAGAAAGACTGGTTAATGCAGGAAAAACTGAGCTGTGGAAGAGACACATTACACTTAAGCGTGAGGTGAAATAAGGGTAGGTGAGGTAGCTCTAAGTAACAAGAGACAAACAATTTGTTCTGTTAGAGAGGAAGACGTAGGAGAGGCAGCCAGAGACCAAAGTCCAGGAAGGAATAAAAATGAGATACAGGAAGCTGTCAGATAAAATAGGAAGTGGAATATCTGCTTAGGAAAGGGAGAATGAGAGAGTCGCACTCAACACGAGGAGTGCAGGCATGTCCCTGACTTGTTATTCCCTGCTGAAGTAAGTCCACATCTCTCTCACAAAAGTGGGTCCAAAAAACCAGAAGATTGTGCCCTCTACCAAATGCAAGATCTCAGGATGCACTAGATCTCACTGGAACACAAAGACAATCACACCAAGGTAGAGAAAAATAGTCAGAAAAGTACAGATTCAGGGGAACTACACTGATATTTTTCTATGCCCTAGAAAACAGGGTAGAGTTGCAAGGAGATAATGATGATTAAGGATCAGGGAGCAGCAAGGACCAGTTGCTCTCTAAAGGTTGTAGAGCTATAAGCTGAGGGTTACCACAGCACAGGCTGTGCCCTTACTGAGGGAGCACCGTCCTGAGCACAGTGGGCAGAGCAGTGAGCTGGTACCACAGTCCATCGACAGCCCCAGACACAACAAGGGGATGGACCAGGGGCAATTCAGGAGCAGCAAGAGGCAGGCCCAGAAACAAGCCCATAACATGGGTTCAAAGTCCATCCAGGATGCAGAATGAGAGACAAGCTACAACACATGTGAGGGCATCCACGAGGAGGGAAGCTACCTACAACATAGGCCCAAGGTCCATCCAGGAGGCAGGGCCACAGACAGGCACATCCACAGCATAGCTCAAACAGGGATTAACAGCCCAGGGCTGAGCTTAAATGGAGCCCCCAGGCCAATGGACAGAGAGCTTGGGTAGGAGTCCCAGGTGGGGCTGGTCAGGGCCGTTAAAGTCCTTTTAGTGCCTTCAGGACCCTGAAAATAGTTCTTTGATTGCCACTGGATTAATGTCATTGGGAGCTTTAGGATATCCAACTACTAGGAGGCATCTGAGGAAAAAAATACTTCAGCTTTCTAGATTTGGAGCTGGCAATCCAGGTGGAGGGAGCTTCAAAGCAATATGTGAGGAACAGAGGCTTATATGAGATTCATGTCATCTATTAGGAAACCTAGCCAATTTTCAGCTAAAGCCTGATTAGTTTATGACAGGGATTTATATGAATACATATAAATGTATTAGAATCATAGAATCATAGAATCATGATCATCATGAATCATGAATCATGATTCATGTATGGATACAGCAGGAGAAAGATTGAGATCCAGGAGATTTCTGTCTCGCATCTCTCATATTTCACTTTATCCTCAATGTTCAATATGTGACACTGCATCACTTGACATATACTGATCCTTAGATACAGAAGTATTTAGTCCTGTATGGGCTTTTCCACGGTGCTCATTGCTGCAATAATTGAGTACTTCAGAAATATTAAGGAATTTATTTTTATGACACCTGCCTTCATCTGCTTCTCCTCATTACTGTGATAACTCTAGCTGTCTCCAAGGATCATTCCCATTTATTGGAGCATCATTGTATTGAGAGTTCAGTTGCTCTGACAAATTTTTTTTGAAACTGGATGGTGCCTTCCAAAGTTATTGTGGGGAATGGATCAGAGAAATAGATGCACTGGCAGGCAGGCAGACTGTGTGATCATATAAGCCTCCCATTTCATAAAACCAGTCTGAAGTACTATGAGCATAACCTGTAATAGTTTGTATTCTTGCAGGCTTGCTTTCCGAGTGCATTCAGCCAGGGTCACTCATGTCACTAATGCATGCTATGAGCTTTGAAAGATGAAAACTGTTGCTTTAAATACTGATATTCTGGCTGCATCAAGTTCCAGTTTTCTAATCAGCTTTTGCAAAGGGTAGAAGTTCATAGACTGTCATACTTGCAGTTAGAGGATACTATTAGTCCAGGAAAGGAACAAAAATGCTATGCTGTACTCTCAATCACCATCATATTGGATTTAATGATCACTTGAAAGCAAGCTCAGCTTTTGTGTCTTGGTATAGTAGCTATATTCTCAGGCTGTGGTTTCATGATGTAAAGTCTTTGCGGGCAATCTCGATTTGAGACATTTCTGCTTTCCTTACTACTTCTTTCTGTGCTATCACCTCCTGCATCATGCCCTGAGTCATGTGTAAATGGGGCTGTGAAACTAAACCATGTTAAAAAAAAAGTTAAAACCACTTTTTTTTCCTTGGCACTAGTATTTTTAATCTGGATTAATTCCCTCATGTGCCTCACAGTACAGTCGTGCTGTTACAAGTCTGGTATTGCTGCCAAAGGCTTTGATTTGTACATCTACCACCTGAGCAGCTTTGAATCAGGACATAGAGGAGGTTATAGCTTCATGGATTTTAATGCCAGGATGATCAGTTGAATCATTTAGCTTGACCTGCTACACTAAGCCATGGATTTCATCCAGTAGTTCTTCCATGGGGCTCAGTAATTTCTGGTTGATTTATAGCAAATAGTGTAGAACCATATCCTGCTTTTATACAATGGTTCCAAGAAATTACATGATACTTATTCACCTTTGACTGCACAAAGTTGCTTCACCTGAATTCTGATCCATAGCTGAGAGAGGGAGTGGACATTTTCCATCTGTTTGTCCTGCAATTTTTTTATTTTTAAACTCTGTTCAGTTTTGTATAATACCTGAAGCCTCTCGCTTTCTCTCTGCCCATTTAGTTTCTTTTACTTTTTGTCCTTTCAGTAAATGTTGTGGTGGTTGTTCTTTCTCCCGGGCTATACTCAGTCTATTTTGGGGCTTTTTTCCTAATGAATGAAGGTTAAATTTGGAAGCCTTCCAGAACAGAGCAACTGTTGCTGATTCGGAGAAAATGTTTGTCTTTGGGCTCTGTATTCACTTTGTAATGTCGCCAGAGAAATTTTGGATACAGCAGTTTGCAATGACATCAGAGGCTAGTCTCTTACCTGCTTTTAGTAAAATGACTCTTTCTGGGTCATTTTGAGCGGTTAAATACAAAACAGTGTCTGCTATTCTGCTTTGTTTCTCTTACAGTTCAAGTGGGCTCTGTTGTCTCTCCAAATGAAGAGATGTATCCATGCAGATTTATAATAAATCCTTCAATATGAGATCCTGAGGAGAGCACATACGACTTTTAAGAGGCCAAATTAAAAATTTCCATCAACTTTTTCAAATTCACAAATACCTAAAAGAATGGGTGGCTTGGGAGTAAGTCCCAGATTACAGTGCCTGCTATGGGTAGATTGATGTTCAAATTCCTGCTCTAATCAGGAATGAAAAAAGCAATTATTTCCCTACGTCACTTGCTGGTTTCTGGGAAAAGGTCTAATAAGTGTATGTGTCTAAAAACTAGTACGCATATGGGTGTTTTCTGAGGGAACTGAATTTCTGGCTCATACTTGGTCACTTTGGTAAATTAAGTCTGAGGGAACTTGGCAGGGATAAGTAGAGCTGGGACACTTGGGGCAAGGCCACCTGAGCCCATACAGGTTTCGGTCTCCACAGCAGTGAGTGAATGAGCTGCCACTGGTTCCAAATTCACTGAATAGGTAATGGTGAAGAAAAATCAGTAATAGTATTTATTTGAATATTCCGACTGGCATCACTAAGACCTTTTTGAACAGTGACTAAAGAACAGGATAAATAGACCAGAAGAGGTACAGAATTCATGCTTCATGTGAGGGAATATAACGCAGCCTGTGACAGTTTCAAGACACAACTCCATCCTCTGCCTGAATTCACCTCCATCGGTCTTTACACACACGCCTGGCTGTACCTTAGCCCACATTTCACTCTGCTTTCTTATTGTTTTCTTTCTGAATCCTAGCTTGACTTATTTATTTTGGGGGCAAGCCGTCCTCTTATTTTTACCTACAGTGCCAACAACTCCGTTATCAATCTGTAACAAACTACATACAGTAAGTATGTATGCAGCACATAGTAACAGCTGTCACGCTGAAATGCAGCCCCTGAGTTACAGCAGGTCACCAGCTGTTGGTGAGTGTCTTAAGAATGGAGGAAGCAGAACGGGGAGCGAAGCTCAGTATTTTAACAGGTGAATGCTTGAATCACAGCATAACGAGTAAATACCACCGTTCAAATCTCCTGAAAGTGAATGGCACAAGTGAGTTTGGTCCTGTTCAAGGCTTTGTTCCTGATGCCACTGAACAGTCTGGCCTGACTGCCAACCTTTGCTGTAGAAAGACCCAGAATTAGTTTTCAGGGGAGGCGGAAATGGGAGAAGCTCTAGATTCTGATATATGGACAAGGATTTGTGGATTTACAGGTCAGGCATAATGGGTTAGCACACTGTGGACAGTTCAGAGAAGTTTGGACATGACCTGTTCATTCAACAGGCAAAATAATTCTGTCATTTACTTTGTAGTAAGTCTGGCTAACTCCAGCAACTGTCTCGACTTAGCTGGGTTTCTACTGGTTAATCCACAGTGGCTCTAAGGGTGTGTGGGCCTGTGACCTCGACTCTGAATTTTTACCTCTGTATTGAGTGAACTTGGCAGCATGCATAGCCCCCTTTCAAGTGAAATTATGTTGAGTAATGGAATAGATGAAGCCAAGAGAAAAATAGTTTTCTGCAACTTCTCTGCAGATGGCTGCAGCTTGGAGAGTGGGGGAAGGGCAGGGCTGAAAAAGGCGCAGGACCAGCCAAATTTATAAGGAATCTGGAAAGGGAGAAAAAGGGCGAGAAAGTCCTTGATTTCGCAGAAAACTTGTGCACAGCAAGGAAAGGATTCTAAACGTCTAAAGGATGCAAAGCTAATTCCCAGAACCCTTCCAGCATAGTGAGTGAACCAAGGCAAGGAAATATAGGTAGGATTTTATAACTTTTGCACTGAGTAATACGGAATTTGTTTATAATCCTGTGCGAAATTTCTCCATATTTTGTGTGCACCTGCTGCCAAAGCGTTAAAATGCAAACTCCATACACCCACAAGGTACAACTCTAGAAAGATTTGATTAAATTACTGGGAGTTTTATTGGGGATGAGTGAACTGGCTGAAAGACCTTGAAAAGCCTTTGTAAAAGACTGAAAACTTTTGTTCTAGTAACACGTAGGTGAGTTGAGGACAGAAACAACATAGCAGTCTATTCAGTCCCAAGGGAGCTTAAAAACACAAGGACTTAATGTATGAGGCCAAACACAGCAGCTCCTATAATTGTCACATCACAGCAACGTCCTAGTGTTGGTGGCTGTGTCAAATTCAACTTAGAGAGACAGAACAGTATGTATTGCATGGAGCTTAAATGAAAGAACCTCAGAAATATGCTGTACTATGGGACGTCTGAGAGGTATTGGTAGCAAGTGGTGGCTGATAGCTGTGAGATGAAGCCATTATTTCTCTCTCTTAGACACACACACACAGACTCTTATAGCTTTAACGTGAAAAGCAATCCGTAAAAGAAATATAAGGCATATTTTACCAGTCCTAAAATATATTTACAAGTGTTTCAAATCAAATGTTTCTACTAGCAGGGTTAGTATGGTTCTTTCACAGAGATGAAAGTAGCAGAGAACATCACTTAAATGATTGAAACAACAAAAAATGCTATTAATGACAGCAATTAAGCAATAAAATTAAAATACATTAAATAGTTCACCCATAGCCATTGCTTTTAAGAAAAGCTGTGTTTAAAGGCTAATAATGTCAGATAGGAAATTGTTTGCTACCCCGTCCCACAAAATAAGAGACAGTTTCCTACAAGTAAGATGGGTGTCTGCATGGGTGGATCTACACTGAGCCCTGATTCAGGAAAGCATTTAGGCATGTGTTTAAACACCATTCCTGAATCGGCATGTTTTTCTGATTTGGACTTCAGCAGTAGTAAAAGACATTTCCACAACAATAATAAAATGTAGGAAAAACTTGTTGACTTTATAATTGCAGAATTCCTGCTGACTGAACCACTATATGGATCATACTGTCAAAACTGTGGTTATTCTCTAAACCATAGATACTCAAAACATCATGTTGATGGTATGAATGCCAGATGCTCTGGCTGCAAAACACAGGTTCTCAGTAGAGCTCATGGAGAACCTGCATGGTTATCAAGTTAAACACACTGATTATAATCAGAAGAGGGTAGAAGCACAGCCCACACACCCTATGCGCAACAAGCAAATTAAAGATGCAGTATGCCATGGTGTATTGTCAGGGTACACCAAAGTAGCCAAATTAGCCATCTTTCAGAAGATGAAATAGCACTCACAGACTAATTTGATTTCAGAGCTCAACAGAAAGCAGTGTATGTCCCCTCTAAAAGGGAGCGTGTTGGCCAGTGCAGGTGGATAAGGCTGCACAGCAGCACAAAAGTTCTCCTGCTCTTGCCTGCACTTCAGTGGGCAGTGCTAAGTGGAAAGGCAGGAGGTGGGCAGAACCTTCTACTAAACCACCTAGGAATGGTCCCTGGAACCATTTTAGACCTAACATTACCTGAAGCTTACCTGAATGTCAATTCAGAACTGGGTGAACTACTGCTTACGTGTGTCCCTGCTATTCCAGTTGAAATGGCTGTAATGCAAAGTAGTGCTGATTCTGTTGGGAGGGGAGGACAATCTTTTTAAAGTTTGAGTCTAGTGTCAAAGAGCCAGCAAAACCAGAAATATTCACAAAAACTGTGGAGAGGAACCCAGATTACAGAGCCTAAATCTGTACTGAACAGGACTCTGAAACCTTAAAGATCTTTTCATCAGGACTACTACTGAAGGTTTTGTGCAATACCTGATGTAGCATCTGAGTCTAAACTATAAGAAACCTAACCAGAATGAATACATTTTTTGAAAGGAGACACCCCAGACACCAACCCAGGGGTGTGCTTGAATTTGGAGGATACAATATGTCTAAAATAAAGGGGAAATATGTACGTATTTTTGCTTGGATTCAAATTTTTAACAACTCAGAAGGACAGGGGTGTTGATTTTTGGGGTGGCCAAGAACCAACTTCTGGCAGTAATGGAGGCATTACTTTAATGTGCCAGTCTTCCTCACAGTCACTCTGAAACAGCAAGAGAAGCATGGGATGTATAGGAAAGCTCTTTTTTAGATTTATTTAGGTATTCTTCTGTTAAGGTTTCTGGTGACTTTTGTGTGAATGTGATAAAATAAGATCTTCTGGATGTGGCCTACAAGACAAATCTGAATATCCTTTTCCAACTTTTATCTAAGTAGTTTTTTGAGAACTTAACTGTCATTTAGAGTCACAGTTTTGAAGCACATCTTGCCCTAGGAAACTAGGAACTCACTAAAACTATCCACTAAAATTAAAGAGAACCTTTCCATGATGCTCCCCTGTCAGCTTCTTTGTCATCTCTGAACACAAATATCTGAAACTTTCTCATCCACCTGCACATTCCCACAAGGATTCCTGTGAAATGCGTTGGTCCACTGTGGGTAGCAAAGGTGTCAGCAGCACCACTTTCTTTTCATGTAGTTCATGTAATTCATGACTACTTTTTGCTCTGTAATTTATACGATGATCTCTATTTTCAGATCATTATGGGCAGAGCTTGAAGTCCATATTCAGTTTTAATTTTTGGAAAAAAAACAGCACAGGGATCTGTTTCTAGAATTTATTCTGACGTGATCTAGAAGCTCTTGTAGTCTTTTTTTTTTTTTCAACATTCCTGACACTACTTACATAGTTGATGTACACAGGATAACTTTTTCTTAAACAAAACCTACTGTTTGAGTTGCCAACTACAACAGAGAGCACCTCCTGCATCCCTGAGTGCTGGACATCATACAGACTAGCACAGCTTGGATCAAATAATGTGAAAACTTAGCTGGGGATTATCAGTAGAACTGCACAAGATATTTGAAGAGGAGGTAATATTTGCAAGGGATACGACAGGCAAGTCACCTAGAAAATTGCTGTAGAAAAACAAGTTTTACCTTATGTAACCTCCATTATGCCAAACAAGGAATCTTACTTAGGACCAGATCCTGCTCCCTTTGAAGTAAGTGGAAAACTTTCCATTTGCTTCATTGTGGAGGATCAGACCCACAGGGAGTCTAGTTTGTCTCTGTAAACAGGATAAAGAAGCAAAAGAAACATCCGAGGCAACTTGTAAGAATTTCCTGGCAGGGTAGGTACCAATAATTAACAAGAAAAAAACCCTAATGCTTTATACAAAAACATTTTAATCCACATTCTCTTTCCTCTGTCCATACTTACTTCTCATGGACTAGAAAGAGAATTGTGAAATGTTTGGCAAACAGAAAGGACTTTGGTCTAGATTCTGTGTTCTGCCCATGTGCGCTTTCTGCTTTGTAAACTTTGTTCTGGAAGCACCCCTGGACTCAGCTAAAATGTGTCATCAAAGCAGATCGTAAACCTGACAGCTCTTACTAACTTTGTTGGAGCTTAATAAAGAAACAATTTACTGTGGAGCAACACATAACTTTGTACATCCTGCAACAGCAATACCTGGGACAGGATTACATTCCATTGCATCCAATGGTAGAAGAAGACTAGAGGTATTCAGGTGGCCAGGTCCTGGCAGTTGTTTCCCTTATAATGGCATATTAATGCCCTCCATTTAAAAGAAAATGCTTCTCTGTAGTTTCTGCGGCAAAATGCAATCTCAATAATTTCTCTCACTGACAAAGGAGCTACTTGTAAGAGTTTGAATAATACAGGCCATGAAATTCAGAAAGGAGAATTTTGTCCTTAGCTATCATAAGAAGCTATTTAAGTTGGTTATGACATCTCTGTGTCTCTTTTTTTTTGGTCTGAGGAAAGGAAATAGAAAACAAGAAAACATCACTGTCAATAGCAACAAACCCCAAATTCAAGATATGTTTGTCCAGAAGTTTCTTGCCTATTGTTTACAGCTCCCATCTTAATTTCTCAAGTTTTTCTCCTGTCTGACATGATATTCTCAGTAGTTAATAAGGGAAGTGTGATCTAGATAAACTGTGTTCAGGTGGGTGCGTGGCTTGTTCAAAAAAAAAGCCACATTGAAAGAGTAATTATTACTGGTTTGCTGCCAAAATAGGAAGTCAAAGGACATTTCCACTGGATCCTATCGAAGTCTACTTTGAACCTTGCTGTAGTCAGTATTTTCACAAATGACTTATGGCCAGAGAGAATATGCATGAAACTAGCTAGGATTTCAAGCTATGAGGAACGATGTACCATTTGGAGGTCGGTTGTACAATTTGCAGTTTTCTTGTATCCATTTGTTTCCATGACACTGTGGTGTCTGTGACATTGCTTCCCACAGAGCTGCATTTCCTGGTGGCAGCCTCAGTGGAGAAGCCAGAAGCTGTATGGGTTGTCATGACTGAACTGACAGATCCGCAGATAAATTGATCATTGACAGATTATCTAGTAGTCATAGATCATCTAGTCCCTCCAAAATAGTGTTGAAAAATGTTGGTTCAAAAGTGTCAAGAAATTGGCTTTAGTTTTCTCAATTATTTAGCCTCCATATAGTATCGGTCTAGCAGTGTTAGAATTATTACAAATGGAACAGATTTCTTTCAAGAGTAAGAAGAGCAGACTTACAAGTTAGCACAATTATGTCTCTTCCAAGACCTAAGTGCAGAATGATCTCAGTTTTTGGGCCTATCCCACGGCAAACAATTACAGTTGTTTTCTGCGTGGACTTGCTTTTGTTTTTGTTAACTACAGAAAACAAATACATTGTAGGAGGACTCTGAACTCTTAAGAGACTGAAACTCCTATTACTTAAGCCTTTCTGTGGAGGTCTGTATTTTTCCAGCATTTTATTTAATTACTTGACAGCAGCCCAGGAAACATGAAGCTGCTCTGCCTTCATGCTGTGATATCACCCATGCTAGCCACATTAAAAACTGTGTGTCTTGAGACTTGCTCTGCCCATGTGTTCATTAAATATTAGATGCAGCCAGTGGAATGAATCACATTATTTCTGGACATGCAGTGTTTGTTTCTAATATCTCTTTTCCCTGTCCTATTTTAGTCACCATGTGACTGAAAGTAGAGCGCCTTCCCTGTCTCTGCCAAGAAATTGCAGGATGACAAAGATTTTTGTTGCAATGTGCTTTGGCTGATATGAAATATATCATTGGTGTTCACCACTCAACAACAAAGGCCTTTTCCTTCTGCATGTAGGCAAGGAGATTACTATATTGTAAGATGCAAAGTTCTACACTTTATATAAACTCCCTCATGCTAGCTATGTAAACCAAATCCTGAGATCTGTACCTATGTGAACTCTCCCTCCACCACTACAATATCATCATTGGTAAGTGTTAGAAAAAATTTAACAGGACCAGGAACCTGGCTCTTCCAGGAGTGGATTTTCATTGCGTATTTGAGAAAGAGCTAGGGTGTAATGACTAAAGCACAGAAAAGAGGAGCAAAATAGCATGATCATCTTTACTCCAGACTTGTATGACCTGGGAGTAGAATTTTAAATTTTGACCACCTAAGGTTTCACACTTCTCTGGTTAGCACAAAACCCCAAAAACTAAGGAGGGATATGGTAAGAACCTTCCAATCATATCTGCGGAATGAGGATCAACTGCTCTCCATGATCACTGCGGGAGAGAGGACAAGAAGGAATCACCTTAATTTGCAGCAGAGATTATTTAGGCAGGCACTAAAGAAGAGCTTTCAAAATGTCAAAATGGGAGCAACTACTGAGGGTTGCTATTGAATCTCCTTCATCAGAGATGTTCAAAAACTAGTTCAACAAGTGAATGGCTTAGGTATGCTTGATCATACCTTTATGTGAGGACTCAGACCAGCTCACTTACCGTCTTTTCCGGACCTCATCTAGGATTCTAGAGATAGTTAAAGTTCTGGAAGGCTTTTCTCACTTTTCTCACTGCTGCATTTTAATCTCTGCTTAGGCAAAGACTTGCTAATATCTGGGCCTGTGTGAATGATGTGATGCATCCACCCTCTTGTCTCCTGGGACATGAGTCACTCATGAAGTGCATTTCATCAAAGCTGTTTCACCTTCTGCCCCATGAAGTCATTGATGGCACAAAAAGATTCTATTCCCTTGTGACTAGTGGGAAAAAAAATCCAGTCATAGTTTACAATGGTTATGCCAATAATATACACAATATTGTCTTTTCCTTTTCTGATGGGCAGAGAGTTTATTCTTCTACCAGCTGTATTCATTTAGCATGTTATTCATCTATTTGGTTTCACTATGTGTATATTTACCAGTTTGCAATAGGGATGATGCACTCTTTAAACAGCTTTTCTCCACACAGTTATGTAGTAAGTGAGTCTGTATTTATAGTTAACTGAACCTGATAATATCACCTAGTGCTAGAATACTGTAGCTGAATCTTAGATTTATACCACAGATGAAACTGATTCAGAAATGATTTTGCAAATATTGTGAAACTCATAGAGTCCTAATTATCTTACAATACCTACCTCTGAACCTAGAAAAGTTGAAAGGAAGACAATGAATACACATTCCAGAAGAAAAAAACCCAAAATGTCAAGTGTACCATATATATAAAGGGACAGAAAATAGCTGAGGATATATTTCTTGAGTCTATTATGTCAGAATGCACCAGGGACTAAAGTTCTAAGGGTTATTTTGGTTTTCAAAACCCGTTACAGAGACAGAGAGCCTTCTGGAACCAGTGGAGCCATTGACTAGTTTAAAGTGGTTTGAATTCTGTCTGTGATGTATGTGTTTAGATGTACCTGGATATTTGGTTAGCATCATTTCCCTGTGACTGTTATTACAGTTCTTCTATATAATACTTGCAGCTAAATCAAAAAGGAGACAGCAGTCATTCCCCCCGAATCGCAATTTCTGAGTATGCATACAAACACAACTCGCATCTTCTGCACATCCAGGGTCAAACGCAGATAAAAGACTGAACAGGGAGGGGCTAGTTGTAGTACTATAGAATAATCTTCCTACAAGGTTTGGCTTTTAAAAAAACCTGTTCTAACTTATTTTAAGCTGAATGGGTAAAAGAGGGTGGGAGTGGAAATTATTTTCACATCCTGAACACTGCTGTCTATGTAGTGAAAGTAACAAAAACACAGAAGACTGAAAACCTAAAAGTAAAGGCTGAAACCCTAAGTCTCACAAATTCAGAAAATCTGAGATTCGAGATCTGATGCTGAAATTCTGGTCAGGGCAGTCTTTGCATCAAAGAGATTAGTTCAGTTCTGCACAGGCATATAGGTAGGAGATTTCATTCACTATATTTGGGGTTGGATCTCCGTTCCAATTACAAAACCCCTTCACAATTTATAGGTATTTTGAGGTTCAGAGTTTTTAGAAGGACCCATCTCTAGCAATGCAACTAATACACATGGAACTGCAGCAAGGGTTATAGGAAATCTTTTCCCAGAGTGGTTTAGGTTTCACTAATGTGGATTAACAGTGTTGCCCTTTTTTGGATAGGCTTAGGGAGGCTTGGACAGGATCATGCACAAGATGTACAATTAGGCTGAGAAAGCACAAGCAGGTAACAAGTCTAGTAAGTTAGTGAATGTCTAGAACTCACCACGTTCTCCATGACTCCTGTTCTGTTGGCAAGCTCGCATTCCTCTGCATGCCCATTGCAAAAGCAGCTTCCCCGGATGATCAGGTCATAAATAGCATAGTGGGCAAATCTCTGAGGTTTCTCTACCAATCCCGAACCATGGCATGGACATTCCTGTCTTTTTAACAAAAGGAGGCGGAGGTTGGTGAGTTTCAGGAGATCTTGAGCCTCAGGACTATAGGGGTCTTCGATCTTGTTAGCCGGACTTAAGGCACGATAAATCACCTGGAAGACAGAAGATACACATCCAAGAATAGATATAGGACTTTGCATACACAGCAAACATCCCAAGGTGATGTTCAGGAAAAAGTAATAGCTCCTATTTAGAAGACTCTGCATAAGCAGTTGTGGGGCTGTGACTGATCCCAGAACATCACAGCTGAGTTACCACCACCTGGCCAAGCCACAGCAAGTGACTGTGTACCTGCTTTCATCCTGTCTCAGATGTGAGATAGGAAATGCCTTAGTTTAAACATCTCTCCCTGGGGTTACTGAGCCCAGTCATTTCTTGCAGTTCAGCCAATATGTGGTAACTTGTCAAGCGCTGGTTACTTCCTTGTGTTTCTGAGCCAAGTGACAACAGTGTCACTCAGAGAAATCCAAGGTTTATTGGCATAAATGCAGTATTAATGCCATCCAAATTTCTCAAAGCATTTTAGGAACATAGCTTTAGCATGAGTTCTAGAGTCAGGTAAACTAAGGCACTAAGGGGATCTGTGAAAGAAGTGGAAACTGTGATCAGACTTTTGGCTTGGTCACTTAAACTATGTGCTAGAAAACACAGCTTGGCTTAGGGTGAGTAAGCATTGAGAGAACCCTGTCTTCAAACAAAGCCAGCCAGTTTATTCATTAGGAGAAGTAGGTAAAACTGCAGTGAGCTCGCAGGACCAAAGGCACTTTGTGCCTACTGGCTGTCTGTGGGTAGTTACTCTTTTGTCCCAGCTTTTGTGCTGTTTGATAGTTCTCCAGAGCAGCAACAGTTTGGTTTTGAGTATCACAGTTCTAATTTGGTGTTTAACAGTGACTAAATGGACATGTTGTATTTTAGCTCATGCACCACTTTACCCTTCTGTATCTCTCAGGGTCTGTTTGTTTCTGTTGCTTTTGGGAAGAGGTTGACAACGGAGGGCTGCACCACAGTCCATGCCAGTGAACTAGAGAGCTGGTTGCATTTGTTCCCAGGCTTAGATGTCCTTTATGGATATGCTAACTCCAATTTGAGAGCTATTTTCTCCTCTGGTTGAGTTCTTCCATCATAGCAGAGGGACTTGCCCTCGGGGTTCTTTGGCCCTGCTTTATAAGTGGTGACAGTGTCTGTCTGACTAACTCCATTAGCAGAGTGAAAGCTTTGTTTCCATAGGGATTCCCTCTTTCTCTCTCTCTCTGTGTTTTTCTTTTTCTTTCTTTCTAGTGAACCGACCAATTTAAATACTTGCAGCATGTAAAATACTTTTGCTCCTTTTTGCTTGCAGGAGCCAGAAAAGAGCTTGTGGTACATGCCTGGAAGGTAATTCTGTTGCATGTTGATGGCACACGGGGAGATAAACCCCCTTAAACTAACAGAATCAGCTGCCAGGCTTCGCACAGAGCTATACCTGTCAGTACCACAGCAAAGGCAGTGGTACATTTCCCACCTGGCCACAGCATTTTCTGTTTGGTTAGCTCTGTTATTTTTTTCTTTTAATTCCCTGCTCTTATACTGTCAGCTACTTACAAAGCTGCAAACAGCCCTGTTTGGTGAGATCAGAGGTGCCCGTATTTCCTTGTTTGATAGAGCTATGGGCAGATTGCCCAGGCTGTGCAATGCAGGTGCCTACATTCCCCTGACCAATGAAGCCATGACAAAATAGCCCAGGCCTTTCCACCCCAATGTCTACATTCCCCCGGTCAATGGAACCATAAGCAAATGTCCCATTCTGTTTTGTCCAGGAGCCCAGCATTCCCCTTATTGATGGATTCACAGGACAAAGACCAAATCTCCTCTGTCCAGTTCCCCTAATCCAGGATGGTCTGATCTTTTTAGTGGAAAACAGTTTTATGAACCCTCTCTCCTTCTTCCCAGTCCCCTGTGGACCACGCAGAGGTGGAGTGGTTTCTCAGAGTCCTGAGCACCTGGTCATGTACAGACACACACATCTTCCTCCCACATGGACAGTTCGTCTAAGACCAAGGCATTGAACTGGATAGAATTGTTCTGCAGAGCCTGCTAAGCTCAGAGATCTCAAGGCAGGGTTAAAAACTAACTACTGGGATATTAATGTTAAAAGTCCCTGTGAAACTGCTTTAAACTGACATAAAACAGAGGTACCAAGGGTAAAGCAGTCTGTTCAGTACTGGTTTTTATAAGCTCTATTCTCACACTTAGCTTTCTTGTTGATGGCTTCTCTAATATATATGCTTAGTAAAAATGGTATCTATCTCCTTTCAGTATAGCTCTCCAGAGGATACCATCAGATCGCTGGCTTGAGAACATAAATGCTAGAGGTACTTTGCTCCAGGACAAGACATCTGAAAAAAGGTAATCAATAGGTCATTAGCTTCTGCAAGATCTGCACTGGTCCTGCCAGTGACTTCCTTATACAAGGCTGGGCAAGAAGCTTAATGTCTCTGTGCCCCAGAGATTCCAGTTGTGAACAGCTATGGATCTCCTCACAGGAGACAGAGATTAAGGGTGAATGAGGTGAAGAACAAGAGTTTTTACTGGGCCTCTCTGAAAGAAATGACTAGATAAGCCCAAAGTGTTTCTTTTTACTCTATGTCTCTGGCATTATACTTCTGCTTGATGACAATAGTCTTGCATTGTGCTATGTTAACTGTGAAGGAAATCTTGTGTATTGTATTGCACTACTAGAAAACTATTTTGTATACACTATAAATTTAAAGAGATGGATTCATGTTTTGGGATCTCCAGTCAATTATCCATCCTCCCCATGTCTTAATTGGCATCCAGATAGCACTGAGTTCTTTAGGCAAAAGAAGAACTGTTGGGTGCTCTTCTCTCAGCCAAGGGCCATTTGCTTTCACGAAGCTGTATTGTTTTTTGTTTCTTTGCTTCACAGCTTGGAAAAAGGTTGGGTTCCCTGTGGGTTTATTGTTTTGCAAATACTTTCATTTCTGGCCTTGCATCTCTTGAAGGGAGTTGCTTTGGCATTTTCCATATCCCCTTAGAACTCTGAACATTATTTGTGAGTAGAGATGTTAATAGCTTGCATGTCCCATAGGTATTGTGGCATCCTTTTAAGAAAAAACAGTATTCCATTCTAGTTGAGGTACAAGAGTTTGCTTGTATGATTAATTCATGACACATTTCTGTCTGGCATAAGCTCAGTGGTGAGACTGGATTTGTTTGTCCTTATCTCTCCCAAGGCAAGACTTGTTAAGTGTTAAAGATCTGATTTGGGTGACATAACACTATTGAAGTCTTTTGGGAGTGGCATTTATATCTTCTTCTCGGATTCAACAACCACTAAGAAATTAGCCTTCCTTAACTTTGTAAAAATCAAAGATATTGAGGACTTACTTAAACAAAGATATTTGTATCAGCAGAGTCAAAGCAGATATGTTTTGCCAATATAAGTAGGTTTAGGTGAGCTGCATTCTGCACAGTTAGCACAGTTCTATTTCGTATTTAAATCAGTTTAGCAGTATTATTTCATAAAACTGGAAAATGGAATTTTCCTCTCTCTTCCCTTCTGGAGGACACATTCTCCTTGAAATATTGGTGGTTAAAACCCTTGAGCACAAGGAAGAGTATAATGTAATCACCATCTCTTGGCTCATTTTTAATATTTGATTGGATGTTTCTTCTCACATTAAAGTGCCAGTCATTAGATCTTCCTTAACATATGTGTTGCCCTACTGTCAAGAGCAATATGTTACAATCCATAAGTTATACTTATTAGTCTACTATGCATATTGATTCAAATAATTGTAAAGTGGGATGAATTTTTAAAACAGATCTGGTATCTCACCTTACATGCCCTGAATTATTTTTCCATAAATGCATAATTTACCTAAAAAAACCCCAAAACCAAACCACTAAACTTTTTTCTGTATTAAAAATACATGATTATATTTTAAATGAATGTATTTGGGTTTATGGTTCCCTAAGAAAAAATGAATCCTAAATTAGGAGACAGATTGGTGGTGGTTGTATATATGGGTTGATAATTTTATACGGTACAGGGAAGAATTTTATTTAAAAAAGGAAGACATGTCACTGTGACTAAAATACAGAGTTGGGAAGGCAACTATTTGTTCAAAGCCCCAGCGCAATTGTTCAGTATAATGTTCAGCAATTAACTTAAGCCTTATGCTGTTCTGGATTGCCAGTGAATTCAATAGCAATACGAGAAGTCTGTTGTATGTCCTGCTTACTTTTTTAAAAAATAGGATACAGGTATTCAAGTACTTCATGGAATGGCAGGAATATTAATAATTATATCTGTAAAATTCTCTGAGAATCCCTAGAGATGGATGTTCAATACATGCAATTTTAATAATAATCAGTAAAATATAAGAGTTTGGCCGTCTCAACCATTTCTGCATACATGTTTTAAAGATGAGATTAGAAATGGATCAAAGTATTAGTGAACTCCTAGAGTCATGAGCTGTGGGAAGAGACACTCCATCTTTTCACTGTGTTATTTGCTCCTTCTTTTTTAGTTCACAAGGTTTGTGTTTCTAAAGCCTATGAAGCAGATTCCTTCTATACAGATAGACGTTTGACTTCTGCCTTTTGCAGAAAGGCAGAAATACGATTCATTTTTCATTTCCCAGATATACCATGCAAATTTGGAGTTTTCCATTATATTAATGTAAAAGACATGAAGAGAGTGTAATGAAAAAGAAGTGTGTTCTTATAATTAAGATGCAAGCTCTGAAAAGAGTTTCCCATGATGTTCACTGTAAAGCTATTTCTCATCTAATTAAATCTCTATCTGGTATCAAGCTCTGTGGAAGCTCTGTTCTTTTTTTGCTGTAACAGACTGCTCTGAAATCTCCCAGTCGTTTCTGTAAACATCAGTGTGCAGCTTTCATAAAAGTAGCATATGCACAGCTGCAGAAGAAAATCTGATGGTGATTAAGTCTGCTAAGGGACACCCTAGAAACCTTTCCGCTTCCATTGAATTGGGTGTTAGTTGAGGGTATTCGGCATGTCTATAGTCTCAACCCTTTGTGGAAATACATCCTAGATCCTGAGTTTCCCTTATAATCAGGAGCTGACACTGGAGCTGAATGCTGAGTAGGACATTCATGCTTATCTGCATATCTGCTATCAAGCGCATATTTGTCATTCTCATTTTCAAAAGTCAATCAGCTGCGCCTCAAAACGATGGTCAGTACCCTGTCCTCTCCTGACCTTTCTAAGAGCAAGGAAGTTTGGAGAATGCTGAAAATGTGCAAAGCTAAAAAAAATACCCACTGTTAGAGGATTGGTTTTGCTGTACACAAGTTGGCACAGCTTCACAGGGGGTGATGTTTTATCACCGATCAAGAGATCATCTTCATTCTGGAGACAGTGTCTCAGATTTTTGATTTCTTGCCATATGTTTTGCTTCTCCATTCTTGATGCAGATAATTCTGTTTTCTTAACCTGATCTTCCAGCCAGTATTAGTCAGAAAAGATGTGGACACAACAAAGGTTCCCCCTTGCAAGCTCATAGCCTAAGGTCAAGGAATATGAGTCATAAACGGAGGGCAGTGCCAATGCATGCCCTTCTACAAAAGAAGATTCTTGTACAGAGCAAGAATTTGATATTACAAATCATCCTTAAGCTATGTTGATCTTGTTGCACACAATCACATTAATGAGATCAGAAATGTCTGTGTGCTTATACTAGGCCCATCAGAAGGAAGCTGCAATAAAAACTCTCATCAGTCCTAAATCCTCTTCATTAAGAGATTTTCATGTGGGTTGATTTTGTTCTTAAAGGAATAATAAATGATTGTCTCAGAATTTTTCCTACTCAGTGGCAAATATCCTCTGATTTATTTGATGGAGCTCCTTGACTAAAATTAATTCTTCCATCTTGTGGTACAGTAGTCTTTACTAAGAAGTAGTCTTTTTCCTGTTTTGGAATACTGTTTGGAACACAAAGAAAGTCTCGCTATTCTCTTAGCTATTAGAAGAGCCTTTCTGATGATTCATGGAATAGTGTTTTTTAGTTAAGACCCACTGCTTTTCTGTCCTTCCAGAGAATAAAACTTAGAAGCCAGTATAGAATATGATAGTTTGTTAAAGAAATAATTGTGCATTTGATTTTTTAAATTTCTCTGATCTGGGTAAACTCAGCTACTACCAAGACAGTGGCATCTTGAACTCATTCTGTGTTTTCCAAAATAGAAAGGGTCAATGTCCCTTCAATTTGTATTTGCTTTGAGGTTATTCCAGTAATCCGGTCAGTGTGGCATTAATATTAATATTTAGGCATTGCTGCTGATATGATGATGGGGAAAGACTGCACAACTGAAGTTAGAGGCAGACAAATCTGAAGAGCCATGCAGACTTCTTCTCTTCCTCAAACAAAATGTATTCTGTAGGTTCAGGTTATCCACAGATGTAAATCTCTACATCTGTGTAGAAAGGCAAGGTTTGTAGGCAGAAGCAGTATCTTGTATCAAGACAGGTATTGTAGTTGGCGTACAAAATCTAGACTATTGGGCACAAAAACCTTCAGCTTACAGTCTGTATACAGGGAATGGGCAAAATTCCTTCCATTCTACATAGCACCACCTTACGTGGGGATGTAAGAACATTCCCATGCTCCCACAAAGTGCAGTGTCCTTTTTCATTATGAGGAATGATACTTGCTCTGAAATGGCAAAGGGCGGCACGAGGAGTTCTGTGATGCCGACAGCCCAACTGGGAACTGGATTGAGAACGAGGAGACTCATTTCACTCTGTCTGCTGAATTGTCAGGGAAAGTTAAAACAACCCATGTCAACCAAGCTGTATTCTCATGGGAGAGCATCCATTTCTTATAAGTGGAGCCACTTACATCTCTAGGTCTTGGCTGAAATCTTACACATGAACAGACTTAGCTAAGTGTATAGTCTCACCGTGACAGTGATGTGTGGACAACTGTAGAGCAAACAGATAAGTGTTCTTTTGCCTGGAGTTTTAAAATTGCAACAATGAATCTTTAAGATTCATAGCATTTTAGACAAGAATTTTTTCACAGTTGAGACTTGAAAAAAAAGTCATGGCTGCAACTCCACTAAGGTTTTATGAAACAGAGTGAGAAGAAAAATTCATTTGATATTGCTGCCTTGTATGTTCAGGAAATGCAGAAACAATGCTCAGAAAAACCCTATTGCGTCTTTCTGGCTGGTTTGTGAGGTTCCCAATGTCTCTGAAATGGCTCATTACAAACCAGGTCAGAGTAGGACACTTGGTGCCATCCTGAAGTTCACTTGCCAGGGATGGGAATGCTGGACTGGTCTCGTCAGTTCAAATTCCCTTCAGAGACAAATCCTTGAGCCCCTTAATTCTTCCTCCAGGGAAGCAGGGCCTGGCAGTGCTATCTGCTTGTTTACACTGCTGGTGTTAACTGCTTCCTCTCAACTTGCCTCTGCATTCTATCTCCTCCACAGTTCAAGTTAAACTAAATGCTGAACAGATGGCCCTAGTCATAACATTCGGGTGCTTACCTTCACTAGTGAATAATCCCCCCTGGAATCCTTTCCGGCTGGAAGTTGGAATAACCCGAGCATCATGCAACTTTGAGAGGCCAGTCCTGATGACTGTTGGACAATTCACTGCAGTGCAAGACCCTGCCCTTGCATCTTAGCTACTAGGAATTCAACCTTGTGATGTGCTGAGCATGTTTCTTTTCAGTGACCCCACTGCCATATGAGATCAGACCTTTAAGAAGCCACTGAAGCCTCAGTGGTGACCTCCTGAATTATTGATGTTGCCACTTAATGAGGTGTGTGTGTGTGTGCGGGGGATTCTCCTTTGTTTATCAAAAGGTTTGGCATGAATACAGTGAAAGAAAAGCCTGAAAAAAGACAGCAAAAAATGTAGGTCCTTGGAACAGAATAACATACATTCCACACAGAGCCCTGTCCCTGGCCTGGTTTGGTGTCTGTGTGCAAGTGGTCCCCCTCTGCCATAACTGTTGCTCAGGGAGTCCCTGTAGATGGAGAAAGGCAGCAGAGGTCTTCAGTGTCAGTGCAGAGGAAAAGGCCTTCCATAGGGTTGACTGTGGCTTCTGTCTGAACAACCTGGTGGCTTTTGGAGCAGGCAGAACTGCATCCCATCACAACATGTCTTGATCTGGCATTCACAGAGTGTATTTAGAAGAGTGATTAAAAGTCTTTTAGCTACAAAGCGTGTTCACTCATCTTTGACAAAAGGCACTGCTGGGGACTTCTGTCCCTAAAGAGGTCACCACAGGATACAAAACGGAGAATGAACAGGTCTTCTGCGCAAGGCACACTTATCATGTTGCCATAGAAACCAGTTACTTAATTCAGGCATACACAATTCTTCCAGCCCCCAGTGAATTCCAGTAATGGGTTTATTATATCACACTTCATTGGTGTCATCTGTCACACAGACACTCACATAAATGAACCAGCCTTTGATTCAAAACTCCCTTCCACTAGCTAGACCCAATAGGGGAAGGATCTCCTTTTGGGTCTGGTGGTTATAAGCAGGTCAGTGTTCTACCCCGCTTTGCATGCTAATGTCTTCCTTTCATGCAAACATCATCGTCGATGGAGGAGAACATTTGTTTTCATTTCCCGATATTCCAGTTTATTAAAAATGTGCTCTTAATCTCTCAGATCCTTGACTGCATGTGCTGTCAGGATGCAGGTTGAAACATTTTGGTCCCTGTTTCCCCCATATGATGTTTGAACTGTAAGTCACACTAATATCTGATGCAACATTGTGGTAATTTCTCCTTTTATTTGGGCCAGAGTTAGGCTTTTAGGCTCCATGACTATATAGCACAGTGTTTTTAAATTAGAAAAACAGATGGATGGACAAGTAGGTAAAAAAGGTCTCAGTTGATGCATAAGACTCTGTGCAAGCATTGCCTGTAGATGCACTTACGGTAGATGAACAGACCTTAAAAAGGTGGGGTTGGTTTTAGTTCATGATGTTATGCTGGAGATTTGCGTACTGAAGCTGATGAGCATAGCAGTAACTATTCTCACTTACAAATAGTTAAGAATGTTCTCCCTTAAGAATAGGATAAAGATTAGAAGCACTTGTTTCCCATTTAATATATAATTTCTTATAGTGATAGAAGTCAACAGGCAAAACATAGGGTACTTAACAGGCCAGTCAGGACTTAAGACATGCTAGTGGAGGATTTTCACTGAGAAGTGTTTATAAGCATAGAAAGTTAGGTGTTGATTTTGTGGTGCTTCATTTGAAGTAAATGATTATGTTGGCAATTGGCAGTGAATAAATTGCTCTGCCTCCTAGACCAGAAATCATCAATAAAGCAAGTTTATTGCCAGGATCTCAGATAGATAGATTCTAGCTGCAGAAGTACTCTGTATCTGAACAGGAGTAACGGATTTAGTAAATGCTGGAGTAAAAGAGAACTGCAAAAGAGACATTAGGAAGTCATCTCCTTGCATTTCTACAGGACTTGTTCCCCAATGCATGACACCTTCTGTCTCAGCTGTACCTTATCTGAGATGGAATGGAGATGTGTGACCCTGTCAGAGGTGAAAGATAAGGGACAATCTACAAGAGACAAGGGATACACCTTAACTTAAGTGATACATTATGTTCTGTTGTGACATTGTCACATCACTCACCCAAATGTCTTTTGCTTCCATTCTAGTCTCCTGAAAGTTTCTCTTCTGCCAAGTTTCCCATCATGCTCCCAGGAAAAGTTCCTTTCAGTGGTCTTGGAGGACCATCAGAGTGTGCTGACTCAGGGAGATGCATCTCAGTTTATAGACGCATGTAAGTTACTGCAGCTCTACCACCTTCTCCTTTCACACCTACATTCTCAGTTCTGGAAGCCAATTTCAAGCCAGTTGACCTGAAATCTTGTTTCATGACGTGTCCCACATGGGTTTTAAACCTAAGTGTTCTAGTAAGCCATCTCTTTTTTTGATTCCTTTTGTGCCCTGTTAAAAAGGAATTTGTGTCTCTTCTCCAAGTGAATAGGACAACGCCCAAGAAAAACCTGAGTGTCATGCAGTGGAAATGACTTCAACCCCCTCAGCAGAGAAAACTGGCATTTATCTCAGAGCAGTAATTAGCATTTAAGTTGGAACGGTTTTGATCATTTCAGAAATGTTGTCAGCTTGTGATTTGAGCTCCTCAGTAATCCAAGGCTTAGCCAGAATCAGTAATTGGATAGGTCAGAGTGGAGGTGAAAAAGCAGAGAACACTGCAGAAAGTAGTGGTGGGGATTCAGTCAGCTTCCTTCAAGTCAGTTGTGAGTCAGTGCTTGAGGGGATGCCCTGGTGACATTTGTGACATGTTTAAAATAAGGTTTAAAATTGCAGTTCTGAGATGCATGGGCAAAGCTGCTGTGAGACTTGTAGTAAGAGTAGCAGTGTCACTCAGGCAAATCTGATCAGGTATCACTTTAAATAACTACACTCTGCCTTCCTTTATTTTCATTGACAAAAGAATCTGCTGTGTCATATTGCTGACCTGAAAAGCCTGATGCTTTTGCACCCTTGCCATAGTGGCATTTCATGGATTGATTAAGAGGTCTCTATAAAGTCTGTCCAGAACTTCAGAATCCTTTTGGGTTAATGTGCTGTGAAACAGTATTTGTCTTGTTCTCTGTTAAGTTGCCATACAGATTCCTGTGCGCTGCTTTAAAGCTTCAGTTCTCCATCCCATGGAGGAAGTGACCTCTGTATGTATTCAATTCATGTAACAGTTCATGAAAGTATTTGGGATCTGCAAGGGTATGACCTCGCATGACTATATATGACTGTTCTTACAATTACTATTGTTTTCTAACATCTACTACCACAGCGTAGATTGATTAAGCATACACATATTCTTTTCAATGTAGTTGCTGCCCAAGTTGACAGAATCATTTTGACACTTGTAATCACAAAGGCTTGTGTTGGATGAATGTTTTATTATTTGATTTCCTGCCATCCACTTCTCAGATTTGTTGTAGCAGCAACACATGGTCTTAATGATATTCCCCAAGGTTAAGTAAGCACAAAAGCCAACACAGTGCAGGGCAACAGGGGATACTGTGCTAGAGAAGGAAGAGTTGTTTTGCATTTAAGGCCAAGGCATTTGCCTCAGACCCTGTATTCTGTTCCTTACTCAGTCAGAATTGTCCTGTTTTACCATGAAACACTTCACCTTTCTGTGCTGCTCTTTCCCCATCTGTGAAACGGCAACAGGACCCTTATATGTGTGCTGAAGATCATTAAATGGATCTTGCAAAGTACTTCCAGATTTTTGATTGGAAGGCACACAAGAGTGGAAAATTATATTAGTTGCCTAGATTCTGTATTGACGTGGCAAGTTGTAATCTCTCTACAGAAGACATTTGGATGTATTTGACTTAAATGTATCATGATAACTGACCAGCAGAATTACTACTCCAGGAATGAGACAGTTTAGTAGTCAGATGATCTGCTCCAGATTTCTAATATGCAGAGACGTTTCCCAGCCTGTTGCGCAAAGATGAACTCAGTGTCTCCTTACTGCTGTTTCCCTGTCTCAGGTATAGTACACTAGTTTCTTTCTGCTCAAGTGCATTTTGAAGTGCACTGCTGAAACCACTGTGTTTTTTGAAGCCTATCTGGACCATTCACCTCACACCTGAGCTTAATTTGCAGCAAAGCATTACTGCCAAACCTGCATGATCACTTCCAGACAGGGAAACCAAGAGGATTGTGACTTCTTGAAGGAAGTGAAAGGACTCCAGCCTCTGTTGTGACTATAGGAATGTCTTGTAGTCTCCCTTTGTGCCTTTATGTCTCCTCTATAAAATGATACCAATGATATTTACCATCTTTCCCATCTAAACTGTTTCAAGATTGATGAATGAAAAGGAGTATAACTAAACTAAGTATCTGATTACTAAGCAGTTGTTAATGTTCTTATCAGAGGAATTTATCAGAGCAATTGTACATTTATCTTAAAAGAAAGCCTTCTGCATATGTTTAATAGCACATCAGAATATTCATACCAAGGGAGGACCTTTTCCCACTGTTGAATAGTGAAATCTGGCTGCTCACTTCCACTCCCTGTTTCTAAACGGTTTCATTTCTGGAGCCTATGGCTTGATACAATCAGAGCAGTCACCCCCAGCAAGAAAAGTTACATTAAACTTAGGGGAAGGACGTATTTAGAAGTAACCCAATCATCTAGGACTTTTTTTATATGGAGAAGAAAAAGAAAGACCATGCAGTTCATGTCATGCTAAAGTAGGAAAAGTTTGGATAAATCAGACTGTACAAATGTGTATTTCCCTACGTCTACTTGTTGGAATTCTAGTTCAGTTATTAGCATCTGCAATGTAAAATTAGGCAATGTTAATCCTATCCTGTGGAACTGTCATAAAAGAAATTTGTTAAAGCATTTCCATTCATTTTTATTGATATATAATTTCTCTTCTTCTTCCCCTTTATTTTCTTAACCCAAAGCCTTTGGGGATGGGCTACCTTTCTTAATCTATATGCACAGTATCTCTTTGAGCACATACTCTCCAATTTACAGCTAGTCTTCAGCTGTTTGACATTAAACTTAGTCCAAACCTCAGCTATTGCTTACCTCTCCTCTGGTGCAGGGCACTGCATCTGAATACCTGGAAGTGCACATGGAGCCCTCCTCAGTGAGATCATCCTGGAGCCCAAAAGTCGCTGTACAGTTGACAGAGAAATACTTGTAGGGCCTCCAAGTCTGCCCATAGTCCTGGGATCTTTCCAACACCATCGCAGCTGGGCGAGGTGACTTGAACACAGCAATGACATGGGTCAGGTAGAATTCTGTTTCAAAGTCCAGTCTGATTTCTTCCCTGTGTACCCCTTGGGCAGACTGCCACCAGGAGATGGGGTTTGCAAAGAAATCATCTGTCATGTCAGAAGGGAGATGGGAGTTATCAGGCTGGTTGGCATTGCATTTGGTGCAGCGAGGCTGCCCACAGCCATAGGAGACCTGATGGAGGAGATTCTGGTCTGGGTAGAAGCAGTACAGCTCTGTACTGTTCTGGCCACACGTGGTGAGAGTGACTGGTGTCCTCCCTGTTGCAAGGTTTCCCACCGGAGGGTTGCAAGAACGGCCATTACAGCGGAAGGCTCGTAGCCTCATGGGATCTGAAAGACAGGCAAAAGAAACACAACTAAGTAGAATTTCTCAGATAGTTCTCAGGCTGTAACACAGGTGACCATGCAAATGTTTGGAGTCCTCATCTGGGGATTGACATCCAAGAGGACTCCTTCTAAGGAGAGCTACTTCATCTTTTCACACAAAGTTTGGAGGGAGTTTCTCAATAAATCTAGTCCTTGTTTTTTGGTGCCTAACTCAGAAACTGAGGTCTTTAGAAAACTCATGCTTACGGCGCTTAACTTTGATTTCTGTTGAAAATGCAGTTGTGTTGGCCTATTGAATTTTATGTTTAACCACAGAAATCCTGTGTTTTCTTACTTTCACTCTAGTAAAGCTCTGTATCTGAGGACTGAATCTATTCAATGCATTTATTTTCATTGTTATCAGAAAGCAAAGTCAAACTGTACTATACACTGTAGATACATTAAGAAAAGAGATGATTCCTGCCCAACAAATTACAGACACTAATTACACATACAAACACAAAAAGAAAGCATCTATTTCTATAGTTATGCATTACTGGCATAATTTTGAGGGGTGTTGAGTTTCTACTGCTCCTATTGAGATCAGCTGGAGTTGTTAATACTTAGCAGAGCTGAAAATCAAGTCTCTCTTTTGTTTAAATACCTTGACATGGAGGTAGGTGACTATATTCTGTTCGCCAAGTTTGCAAATACTGGCAAATTTTTGGTATCTTCAATGTATATATCTACTTATTTCTGAATTAAGAAAAGGTAGGGATAACTACAAAGTCTTAATATTGTTTGGAAATCAGTAGCATCTTGTGACACTGGAATTAAAGGTCATTTCAAAACCTTATTACCGTACTGGAGAAAACTGCTTTTCTAATGACATACAGTGTTCTCTTTGCAACTTAACAGTCTAGAAGGAGTTAAAGACTGACCTTGCAAGGTCATAAATCTAATCCAAGAGGTCACAACTCAGATGACTGGATGTAAGTCCTACAGGAAATGACCCTTCCAATGAAACATAGGATGACCGTAAACCCTGGGTAATCTAGGAGCAGTTCAAAGGTCAGCTGTTAGTTCAACATTCTAGGTCAAATTTTAAAATCTCTACTCGGTTTATATTCAGCCTTTCCTCAGGCAAAATTAGTTTTAAAATCAAGTTAGGTCAAAGAAAACTCTCTAATTCAGCCTTATAAAAATACTCAAATCGTAAATGTAGTTGGATGAAACTGATGTCCTTCTTTCCAAAAGGAATGTTTAAGGTGAAAAAATGTGTCCAGCATGCACAGTTTTGCCTCTGAGTTGCTTCTGTCCTTAGTTCCTTAGTGACATTTCTGCACAGGCCAGAAAGAAAGGTCAGAGATAGACATTGTTTTGGAAAACACCTCATGCATTTTGCTTCCCAGGATCAGGACACAAAACAAAGTTGCTGCATGTCCACTGAATCCCATTGACCAATGGTGTGTGCCATTTTAGCTTACATAGAGCATAAGGTAATCTTAGACTTCACATAGCAAGGAAGCAAATCATCCAAAAATGCTCTTGACTACTCTAAGAAACAGGTGGAAGCCACCTTCAAAGGAACTTGGACTTAATGTGTGTTTGCCTTACAGGCGTTGTAAGCAGCAGCCTCAAGGAAAGAGGGGGTGTCTGGGGACACACTAGGTTTCCTCCTGGTGGAGGTTGTCTTCCACCAGTGGCTGGAATGGGCTGGCCAAGATTTTTTTTAGTATCCCAGTGAAGTCCTAGGAGACTGGCAGACCTTAGAGGGCAGCAGTGCCTGAATTACATGTGCACCTAATAGTCCTCACATCGAAGGAGTGAAAGCTGCCCCTCCTCAGTCCCACCACCAGTCCCTGTGCCAGCACAGAGATGAATTTTCATGAGAGAGGAGGAGTTGTAAAGTCAGCTGGAGCGGAAAGGAGAGAAGATAGGGATGTTTGGGTCTATCAGTTCTGTTCTTTGCTCCCGAGCAGGTGATTCTTAGCACTACTGGAGATCCTCCACTGAGCCCTCACAGCATCCTGACTGCTTGGTGACCATTTCAATGTATTTTCTTTCTGATTATGAACTTCTTATTCCATCTGAGTCTAATACAGCTACAGGGGAACACCAGGAGCTTCAGAGATTTTATCTGGGACGTTCCTTGCAATTTGTCCGAGTCTTTTTGTTCTGAGAAAGGACTCGGGTTTCCACAAAAGTTCTTTAGAGCTTCCTCCTTTTTGCAGAGCATCTGAAATTCCAAATTGTTGTCTGCTCTGGAGGGTGAATTTCACTGAGTCATGCAGAATTCTTGAAATAAAGATAAATCTATCCTTGCAGGTCAGCAAAAATATAATGAGCTACAACTGCATGCCTCAAGAATGTCTTTGGAAGTGGCATTTAGGTTCATGTTCATGTCCAAGCTATTTGGTAAAAATTACTGGAAATATGGAAAGCACAGCAATTTCTGTTTAAAGTAGATTGGATATTAACTGATTTTGCTCAGTGCTGCAGAAAGGTGTCATCTTTGCCTCCAGAGAATTTAAGTGGGACTGTCTTACAACTGAGCTTTGAACAAGCATTAGCTCTGACTAAGAGTCAGGTTACTTAGTTTTGGTTAAGAATGGGTCTATGTTACAAATGCTATTGGATTATGGATAAATATACCATGTAATGAAAAGAAAGTCCATCTCTATTGATGGATCACACCACTGAAGCTTTCATAGAGGAAATGGAGTTCTAAATTTAGGGAGTTATATAGGGGAAGCTTTGCAGACAAGAATGTGAGAAAGTAAAAAAGGAAACATTTTTTAAAGGGAATGGCTGCTTTTTATATTTTCCATAAATGGGCTATTAGTCTTGTATTGAGTTTTTCAGCTGTTTTTATCTGAACCTGGAATAGGAAGAAAAACATGGTTGTTCTCATGAACAACAGTCACAAGAAGGTTTATCTGCTCTGCCTGCTAATGCAGCAACATCAATAAACAGTTCCTGTCTGAACTGCTGTGTCATTAGGAAAATGGGAGAAGAACAAAGTGCAAATTAGCAGAAGGGAGTTTGAGAGAAGGAGGGAGATTGGAAAACAAAATCTGCAGTCGATTAAAAGCTTTGCATTTAAAGAAATCAACTGGCAGAACATTGCTTGGCCACAAGGATAGCGTAGCCTATCCATCACTCACTGATTCTGTGGAAACAACATGAAATGTTGAATCTGGACAGCAAGGGGGGACCGCTGCAGAAGGGAAACAGCAGCCAAGCGAACAAACAGCTTACCCCAACTGCCAGGAGGACTCATTGAATAATTCATAAAGAACTAAACAGTTTGATTGTGCATGGGCACTGCATGTTATTATGAAGTTGATTAGCTTTTACTCCATGGAGGATGACTTGGCTCCATAAATGGTATGATTAATTTATTTGTTTGTTTTCTGGTCCCTCAGAGCTGTGTCACAAAGTGGCAGGTCAATGGCACATGCCCGGCACATGTTATAACAATGGTGTTATCTGATGATTAGGAAATCATACAGTTCAAGGGAGGTCATACTATTGATATTCCTGGGACACCATTTCAAACAGAGATCTCTTATTTCAGAGCCTTGTAATGCAACAGAACATTGTAGACGTTAACTAAAAACAGGTTCAATTTTTTTTTCGTTTTTTTTTCACCCTCCATTGGGGACCCGACAGAAGAAAGGTCATGTGGCAATTCAGTCAAAGCCTGCTAATGTGACTGGAAAGATGCCTAATATTTTCTGAGTGATTTGAATTGGAATTTTTATTTCTTTTCCATATGCAAACTTACGATTTTGTGTGTTCAAGTGTCCTACAGTGAGACAGGAGAGCAAATTTCACAGTTCTGAGCAACATGTAAATACTGAAACCTTTGGGCATCTTCTGCTATGTTTTTGATGGAGCAGCTTCAGCATGTATGTTCAACCTGGATTTCACTTGTTCTAGATCTGTTTAACTTTTTTCTTAACAACCAAAAACTTTTAAATGTTCTTTTAAAACTAACCACCCTGGGGACTTGAGTTGCGCAAGTTTTTTATTAATCAGACCTAGAACTTTACCCCTTAATGCTGGTTACAACAGAAGTGCTATACAATCCTTTGGTTTATATGGGGCCGACATGCAATAAGTTTGACAAGTCTTCATCCATTTATGAGTAGCCTGATGTATTTCTGCACTAAAATAGCCCTGATAACTGGAGCTAATGAGCCAGCCTTCATAAATACCCAAGAGGTGAAGTTCTGAATATGCTACGAAACCAAGCTGCCTCCATGACCTGAGGCATGGACAGAAGAGTAAGATCCCAGGTCTGGGCTCTCTTCCTTTGTGGCCAGTTGCAGTCTGCCTGCCCGCATCCCTCCTGGAACAAGGGTGCGCTCCAACACCTACAGCTTCCTTTGCAGATGAGCTGAATAACCCCAGACCAGAGGAAACCAAACCCTGCTGATAATCAGGTCCTGCAATTGATTTTAAGCTTGGTGCTAGAAATGGCCATTTTTAACCATACCACGCCCCCTTTTGGAGGGCTGCCATCAGGAGGAGAGCTGGCCCAGGCACTGCTCCCCGGGGGTGCTACTACCCTGGGAGGTCTGGGCCGGCCAGGGCTGAAGCAAGAGCCCAAACTGTTGTCAGTCCCGTTAACTGTCCCAATATGCAAGAGTTTTCAGACCACTGCAGAGTTTATTTGAGGGGAATAACGCCCTCCACCTGCATAAGACTAGGGGAAGGATCACCCAAGTGTCACATCTTGCAATATAAAACCTAGGTGACTACTCCAACCTAACCACTATTTTTTTTTTTTTTCCCCCCCTTGGCATTATATTTAAAGATCTAAGGAGCCAATCTTGACAACCCAGACTGTCCTCTCTGCACAGAGATGGCAGAAGGCAAATATTGTACTCCCCACAAATATTGTACTTCATGTACCCCCACACAACTGCCCAATCAATTTGTTTCACTTCTGACCAGGAGGGACCAACTATAGGGCTGAAAAGGGAGTTTACTGTGTAGGCTAATAAAGTATGTCAAAACCATACTTCCCTGTACACCTCTCTGCTCAAGAAAAGGCTGAGACTTCCAAATCATTTTACACAGAGTGGCTAAACACTGTCTGAACTAACCTTAGTCTGAGCAGTACTGACCCTGCCTGCAACAGGACCTGTAAAGATTCAAGGTTAATTCAAGATTTTTATATTGCTTCTAAAAAAAAAAAAAAAGGAATTAAAAATGAACAGGTAACCCTTGTGCTTTTACAGGCTGATGGTTTGTGCAACCTTTTGACCAAGCAACGTATATTTATTTAAAGTGATATTGAATCCTTAGCGTCATCACCTTCATTATCCAATTATTTTTCTGTTATTCACTATGTCCTTCACCATTATTCTAAGTGTGTTTAGCTCCATGCAGAACACACTCCCTCCCCTCAAATTCACTTTCCAAGCAGTCAGCTGTGGGCTGCATTTCCTTGAAGATTCATTTTCACTTTGTGAATTGGATGCAGAGCAAATTTAGGTGAGTTTGTAACAGGCTGCTTTCCGCAACAGTATCAGCAACTTTACAAGACATCTCTGTAACCTTTCTGTGCTATTTATCAGCATATGTATCCTACAGGGAGAGTCCTAGCCTGGGAAACTAGTGAATGCCCAAGATAAGACACTAAGAGGACTAAGGTACCATGTCCTCCCTCCACTCATTCCCTGTAAGGTTGTGATAGCCAGCCTTTCTCCCAAATGAGCCACTGGATAATGACAGGATTGTAAATTCATGAGCTGTTTTCAGTTTTTAAGAAAATAACTCTTGCAGTTATGGAAATCTGATGTCTAGGTTATCAAAAAGGTTCTAGCTGGGGAATAATCTGAGCTGAAGCCACCTGATCTGCCTTTGACTTTACTGGAGCTTGCAGGGTAGCTGAACACTTTGGTCGCTTTCAAATCACTGCATGTAGAGTGTTGTTCCTGTCCTAATACTCTGAGCACGCAGGTGAAATTTAAACCACTGGTATACTTTCCTGTACAGAAAGAGAGATCCCAAGCCAGTATCTCAAAGGAAAAGTAACCAAGGATGTATTGTTGTTTTATCAATGCATGGCTGTATGATATACAATGTTGGTTTTTCTGACCTGATCTACATAATTCATCCCTTTTAAACTTAAAGATGTATTAAACCACAGCAAGAGGAAAACAATCTAATGCTTTGCTTCCTTTCCCTTAAGGAATTTGTCTCCATCATAATCCAGGTATGTTTAGGACCCTATGTAAATACCATTACAGCTGTATCATTCCTATATATGCTTATTTGTACACCCACATATACACACACAACTGATCAACTTCTCTTTCTTGCCTAATCCATTTTCTCTCTAATGCTAATTTAATCTTGTCCACTGCATGTTAACTGTTAAGTCAGGGAATACACTGAATGAATGGACTGTCTTGGATAAATAGTAATTCCTAAACAGCGTCTCTGTCTTTTAATAATGCAAAATGAAGTTAACAGAACAATTCAAATTTCTACAGTGATGCTGTCCAAGGATGTTGTCATTTCACTCTTGTCCTTCCTAGGAAGGCAGCGTTTCACCCTCGAAACAAATATCCAGCATAACTCAATTCATCTACCTCTTTCTTTCTCTTACTTTTCTTTCATTCACAAAAATAATACACTTCTTTCTTTTAAGGATGTATGAAACTGTACATCCTATTATAAGTCTTTGGGAGGAGGCTGAGCTATAAAGCTGTGAATTGCAGGGAATAAGAAACATTTGTATATATTGACTAACCCAGATTCCTTATAAAAATGCAATCTAACATAAAGATGTTGACATACTTTTTTTTTAACAAACAGACCTGATTTCTATCCCCTTTCCCCTTGCTAAACTTAGGATAAATTGTTTCATGAATGGCAATATTGATTTATTTTGCTTACCTGCTTCCCCATGGCCAGAAATAAAATATTCCAAGAACACAATCAGCATGATGCCTTTATGCTGCATGGCTGTCAGTAAAATATCTGTCCTCAGTGAAGCAAAAAGGAGCTGCAGTAATCTACAGGTTTGGTGCTTGCATGGCTTTTCTGTATTTTCTTTCTTTCTGCTCACCTTCCTCTCAGTGCAGGGGTCAAGGCTGCTGTCTCATTCTTCTTGTTCTCGTTTGGGTCCAGAGGTGTTTGGTTTTTTTTTTTCAGGGCTCAGATGCCTTCTGGGTGTCACCCATACATTGCTTCCAATAAATAAATAAATAACAAGGATTTTCTGTGTCTTTACCCCTCTCCATGCAGCGGGCTGGGGACGTTCACATCCCTGATGCAGCCCCTGGAATGCACCATCGAGGGCTGATGCGACGCGGAGAGCTCTCTTTGGTCCGGTCCTTTGCGGTTGTTTGGATGCTATTTCGAAACTTTCATTTCTGCTCCTTGCTTTTGGTGGAGCTTCGTTTTGGCTTTGCCTGGGTTCCCCCTGGCAACCTTCCCTACCCTCCTCGCACCTCCCGCAGCCTGCAGCTAAACGGGGTAGCGATGGGGTCCGGGCAGCGTGAACCCTGCTTTGTTAGGAGGTCTACCCCAGTGCCTTCTTTCCCTTTGCTCCTTGCAGCAGAGGGTCATAAGAAGAACAGAGTTGGCGTTTCTCCCTGAGAGATGATGAGAAGCAAGTGCTTTCTTGGCTCTTCTCTCTTTTTATTTTGGTTTGTTTTATTTTATTTTATTTCCCTCCTCCCTCCGCTGTCACGGAAGCCACTTCTCCCCCACCTCCAAGGGATTTGCTTCACACAGCGAGCGCCGGGGGATAAGAGTAAAAAACAAACCCAACGCCAAC
>NW_008795909.1:9684632-9696602 GCF_000699145.1 Aptenodytes forsteri
CTGCCGCTGGACCGCGGCTACTGGCCGCGATTTAGGGGCTGCGGTTCACGGGGAGGGGCAGGAGGGCAGGCTCGGGCTGGGGGCTGCTCTCCTGGGGTGGAGGTGCAATGCCCAGCGCCCAGGCGAGAGGGGAAAAAAGGGGAGGGGGGGGGGGGGGGGGGCTGGAGGATCCTTCCACCCTCCTGCTACAGCAAGGCTTAGGGCTGGGGGTTTCCTTCCCTCCCGAGGGCTGGTTAGTTATCTGCAAGTTTTGTCTCTGCCTCCCCTTCAGGCTCTAGCACATCCCTCAGTCCTAACCGGGCAGTTCTCCTCTCTGGTCCTGTCTGGCTGCAAAGGGGATTATTATAACATGTGATCTTCTTCCTGTTATTTATATGTGCTTTTTTTTTTTTTTTTTTTTTTTTAGGGTGGAGGAGGAGGAGGAGGATGGGTCGGTTCCGCACCTCCTCGTCGGCTGGGCTGGTCCTTGCTGCGCTCAGATGCAGGCGTTGTTTTCCAGCCGCACCTTCCCCTCCCGGAGCCGGTGCGTGCGTGTGCGTGTGTGTGTTTATGCGCGTGTGCGTGCGTGTTTCTGTGTGTGTGCGCGCGTGTGCGTGTGTGAGCGCGTGTGCGCGCGCGCGCGTGTGTGTGTGTTTGTGTGTGTGCGCAGGGCCGGGGCAGCCGGCGCAGCCCGCCCGCTGCCTGCTGTCCCTGCAGCACCCTCTGCCAGGCCGCCCGGCACATGACACCTGCCCTGCAGCGGGGCGCTGCCCGGCGCCCCGGGGACACAGCCCCCGCCCAAGGCACCCACAGGGCAGCCCCGCAGCGCGGGGAGGGCGGGGTGGCTTTGGGGTTTTCAGGTGTGGCTCACACGGTGCACAAACGGGCGGATGCGACGGGTTTCTTTCCATGATCGCAGGCGTGCGCTGGGACGGCAAGGGGACTTGTGCCTTCCCGGAGAAGCTGGGGTGTCCCCTCTGGCACCACTGACACACGTGCCTGCCCCAGCCAACACCGGGCACGTCCCTGAAGTCGGATTTGCTCAGGTAACTCCAGCGCAAAGCTCCCAGGGACCCAGAGAGGCTCCAGCACGTAGCGATCAGGGGATGAAAGTGCCCAGCCCTAGACATAATTTTAATTCGGGGAATGAGTTCCCCCCCCAGCTTCATTCTGTCTTTCTTCAGCTTTCACGGCAGTGTAATGCCATTAACTTCTGCTTGATGTCACAGAGGGAAGCAGGTCCGATGAGAGTCCAAATGTAGACGAGGTTATTCTTGTGCCCATGTGTGCACAGGATCAGACCTTAGAGGGATTTGGAGAATGTGGGTCATACAAAGAAGAATAAGGAAAGATTTATTTCCCTTTGGGGTGGGAATGTTTATGTAAGACAGGGTTATTTAGCTAGGATTTGGGGTAGAATTTTCTGACTTTACTCTTACCTTCCTTTTTTGTATGTTTTTAATAAGAAAACCCAATAGAAAATTTAAAAATGTGAAGGGGGCTTTTCCCTCTCCTTTTTGTCTTTGCCTTTTGTTTGAAAACAGCTACAATACTGTATAATTACAAAACAAAATTCTCCTGCCATAAATGACAGTTAGTATCCTTCAGAGGGTTTGAGTCTGCTGTGCGCTCAGCTCCCCTGGGATGTTCTGAGTTCTTTCAACTCAAGCATCTTCAGTGGGAGCTGGGGATGTGCAGTATGTCCTAGAGCTAAAGCCAATGTGACATTAATGAGATGCTGTCATTTAATAATTGTGCTTTGTTGTCATGGCTTGTTGATTGCCGCCTTTGTGGGAAAATGCAGTATTTTTTTATTCCCAGGTTTTAGGCTCATTCCTAACTGAAATGTTTCTCCCAGTTAATTTCACCGGGCTTGAACTGTGGCACTTCAGAAAATTCCCTGGCCAAGAGTTGTAGTTCCATGGATGTAATAAAGGTCAAGAAGCCCTTGTATAATTTAAACAACAACTCAAAATGGAGACCAAAGTTCATGTTGCACTGTAAGTGGAAAATCAAAGTTAAGTATATTAATTTACTTGTGATGTCTGGATGGCAGTACCATAAGACTTTCTAGTTGTTGTTGACTGTAGGGTATAAAAGTGACTTAGAACTGAAAGCCTTAATTCTTCTTCCCAATTATTGCCTGTCTTGAGAAAACCAATGCTAATGACTACATTTCCAGTTTAATACTACTAAAATCCATTCATGCCTGTGAGCTAAGAGGAGGTAACACCTAAGGGGGAAATTTTGCTTTTATCACTGACAACTGTTGTCTAGAAGTTGAATTGATGAGATCTGAGGAACAGTCCATACCTAGAGGTGTCAAACAGAGAATGCCCATCTTAGCTGAACAGTGTGTGTGAACAGTGATGTAAATAATAATTATTAACTTCAGTCAGTTCCTAAGCTATAGAAATGTAAATGCACAATCCTTGAGGTCTCAGGCAAGGATCATGCTCCAGACCATGACTCTCACTAGGATGTTGGGGGAATCGGATGATTTGGAAAGTGACTGAGTTTGCTCTAGTGGCTTAGCACAGCACCAGCTGACAAAGCACCCAGAGAATAAACAGCAAAACTGTGAATCATTCATTTTGGGGGAGGAGGGAAGAGCCAATAGCATGGCACAGTGGGGGGAGGTGTGTCACCTGTGCCGCCTGCCCTCTCTGCTTGACAGGCCTGTTTGCAAAAGCCAGAGGACAGGCTGTCCTCTTCAAGATCACCCCGGAGTGGTGGTACATCTGAATCGCTTAGCATCTTGCTTGCCTGCACCCTTCGTTCCCCGTTCCTTGTACCTCTCCAGTTTGCCTTGCCTTTCCTCCTCCTATTTCCTCAGTAGCTATGACCAGCCTGAAGGAAATCTGTCGTGGTCTTCCTCTATACCCTTTGCCTGAAAACAGAGGTCGGAGGAAAGGAATACCCCATGCACCAGTGAGAACCCCTAATCTCACTGCTCAGGAGAAAAAGGTAACATGGGGTTTCACAGGGCCTCACTTCTCTTTCTTTCAGATAAATGCAGCTCGGGGCAGCAGACCTGATTACCTCAAATACTTTTCTGAGTGTGCACCTAACTTTGTGGCAAATGTATTTCCTTGGTGTTATAATTTCAGTGGGTAATGGAACAAAGTAGTGGAAACTCTACTGCTTGCTTGCTTTCTTCCTCCCCCAGAGGTAAGCAGGTTGATAGGAGGGATATTTGCTGCACAACAGCTTCTGTTCAGTGTTGTCAGTCCAGCATTGTTCCTTGGAGATGAAATTATGAATGCTGTTGCAAAAACACTGCATATGTATGGGAGTGAAAGCTAACCTCTCAAATACAATAAACATCAAATGTGGTGAATCAACATCACGGTACAAGCTACACATCTGTATATTTGCATAAAAAAATCCAAAGATAATTTATCTTAACCAGTAGTCTGAAGTGTTCTGGAATTTAGGCAAGTTTGTAGGGAGTTAATTATTTGTCTTTAGTTGTGTAATTCTTTTCCTGTCTCTTTTTGTTTGAATACTCTATGTACACACTAAAGTAATCATTGCATTATTTCACGTTAGAGATTTAAAAAAAATCATCAGCAGAAAATAATGGTCAATGGGTGGACATCCTTAGGAATTTGTGTGGGAGAGGATAAGGTGGGTTCCTTAGTTTGAAAGTCTGTGCTTCATCACACTTAACATCACTTTTAATGTGGCATTCTGATCAGAACACATAAGTTCCTTCCCCACTAACAAGTTGCACGCAACTTCCTTGCCTTCGTGGGAGTTCCCCACTGGCATCAGCAGATGAATTCTTTCGAAGTCCACTTCCACAAGCAGAGGAGAGCCTAGTCAAAGGGTAGAAAGAGGAACAGCTGTGAGATATCCAAAGAGGATATACTTCAATGTCAGGAGCATTCATGGCTGAGGCATCCTGTCTGTGCCTGGGACAGTTCAGACACATGGAAGTGTGGCTACTAAGTGGGCAGAAGGGGGCTGTGGTGTGTGGTGATGGCTGTGAAGATAAAGGAGCAGGGAGTGAGTTTCACTGCATGTCAGAACATTGCCAATCATCTCCATTTTATCCCTTGCCTTTGCTAAATCACTTTTCCCCATGAGAAGTCTGCTATAGCATGAAGGAGTCCATGTTGCAGTGCAGAAGGTGGTATCTCTCAAGAAGATGCCAAACCTTACTCTCTACCTGGGGAGAGAAAGGTAATGACAAAGTCCTCACTCCCTATATAGAAACTGGAATAGTTTCCTGCCTCCTTTAAGTGTTGCAGGGAGATGGCAGTAGACTGATTTTCTGGTCCCAGTCTACTGTCTAACATCCTACCCTCATCTCTCCTTCTTATCTACCACATGTGATAAGAAGTCATGCTAGTTGGGTTTTTTATTAGACTGTTAAAGATTTAAAAGCTTCCTTTCTGATTTATTTTACTCTTAATCTTCCACCTTAAACTCTTAACAGAGTTAGAGGCTCAGCTGGTATTTATTTTATATCTGAAAGGTCAAATCTCTTTTTTTTAAGAGGTGTTCCATGCTTAGAAAAGCATGTAGACAGACAACTATAGAAAACTCTGTCTGTCTACAAGGTGGTTTTTAAGTCTTGAAAGAAGCTTCCAGATTTTGTTGGCAGTGTATAATGCTGAGCGTATTGTGAGGCTTGTCTTTATGTATGACACTGTTTTCATTTTCTAATTGAAGTGCTCAGGGGAAGCTATGACAGAAGTGAAGTTAATAATGCTCTGCTAATTTCCTCAGGATTTGTCCCTCTCTTCATATGCCTTCATTCCAGTTTTAGCCCTTTCTACAACAATAAACCTTAGCACTGCCAATGTTTTATTTTCTTGGGCCTCCTTTTGTGGTTATAATAGAAAACCTGTAAGTGAGATTTGTAAAGTTCTGTGTGTTTTGGGGCTTGCTGAAGAGGTATATAATTCTTCCTATCATACCAACTTTAATCTTCTTGGATAAATCAAGCCATTTCTCAGAACTGATTCGGTTTATATGTTTCCTGAGTTCTCTTCCTTTGGCATTCTTTGCCTGAGGCCTGAAACAGCCACATCCTCTCTCTTTCCCTCCCCAGCTCAGGAAACCCTAGCTTTCTGTTTCTCAGCATCTGTATCTTAATGTAAATGTGCTGCAAAGAAACTACCCCTAAAATCTTACGCGTGATGTGTCCTTTGCAGAGCAAGGATGTTGCATGCTCAATACTCACTGACATGCCAGTAAAGCTGGAGCAACTTGGGAAGAACGTGCACTTCTCAGTGTTTCTCAGAATCAGGAAAAAATGGTATGTCTTCATCCATGCAGCAGTTCCTTTACATATCTTAGAGCCAAATCATGTTACAGTCTTCCTACTACCCCAGCATGATCATCTGTTACCTGATTGCAGTATCACTTGTGTCTGTCATAGGGCCCTGAGGTCAGTAATGGGCCTTGATGACCTTGACAAGCCTCACCTGAGATCTCCACCCATGCCCTCTGCCCATAGGCTTAGGGGCTCCATTTAAGCTCAGGCCTGGGATTTGGTTCTTGGTTATGTTGGAGTTGCATTTGTCTCTGGTTCTGTCACAGGGCATCCTAGTGCCCAGCCATAGACCTCATTGATCTGGTCTCCAACCTGTGGGCTGACTTGCTGCTATGAACCTTCCCGGTGATTTCTGGGCCCTATCTCTCTGTGGTAACCATCACCAGACCTGATCCTGACTGGCACTCCTAGCTTGGCCCCAGACCTGCACATCACCATGATCTTGCCTGATGACGTGGACTCCTGGTGGAACCTGGCTGCCATCCCTGGGCTGCCCTGCTCACCTCTCTCAGGTACTATGAGGCTGGACCCTGGCTGGTGAGGTGCCTGTCCTGCTGGCTGTGTCATTCTGACTCGGTATCCCTTAGGGAGCACCTGGGCCTTGCTGCTTCATGACATCCTAGTACAAAAAGCTGAAAACCAGAGCCTGTGAAGTCGCACAGCACTTGAAGTTCTTGTTGAACTTTCTGGAGAAGTAGCAGGATATTTGACCTTAACGGTTGTTCTACACATCCAGAAATGAGGCCACTTCTAAAAGTTTATATGTGGATTAGAAGGCCAGCCTGTTGGATCCTGTTCTGGAATGTCTGGATGATAACTTTGCTAAACTTTCACAGCCCGTGGGGCATTTATAGCAATGGCCAGTCAGAAATCACCATATTTACTTCCTAACTGAGCTGATCTAAACTGAGACCTATCAGGAAGAATAATACATGAAACAACCATCTTGCTTTTACAGTTGCTCTTTAGAGAATAGTGCCAGCAAAGATTCTGGGCCTCGATATCATCAGGCAGAAGAGGACAAGTGGGAGACAAGCAACATCTCCACTGGGAAAGGGCAGAACTAAGGATGAAACTGTTGTAGAGTTTAGCTTGTCATCTTCCTCTCCTCATGCTTCCCTTCCTCTCAGTAAACAGGGAGACTGCAAATCTTAGTGTTTCAGTGTCTCAAGATCCTTAAATTGGAAGTCCTGATGATGGTGTTAGAAAAGGGAAATGAATGCCATTCCTTCTGAAGAGACACTGGTTCTTCAACAAACACCAGTTAACAAAGAGGCTAGTATTCTTGATTTCTCAAGAGAATCTCACAACAAAGATATTTACAGCTGATCAATTGGAGCAGGATTTCATGGGTTCTTTTGACTACATTTTCGTGACATTGAGAGGTCTGAATCTTGATTAGATGGCAGCAGGATCGTGTTTTGCTGTATAAATGCCAGTGAATAAAAAAAAAGACACCCTACTAGTGACTAGAGCTTAAACACAAGAATCAAATGTTAGATCCAGCTGGCAGATCTAAGAGGAAGAATTTGCATCTGATGCTTGTATTGCACTGAGCTGAACTGAATCAGTAACTCAGCAAATTCAGAGCGGGTTTTTTAAAACAACCTGTCAGGCTCAGAAGTATAAGTGCAATTGATTTTTTTTTAAGACATCAGTCAACTCTGGACCTGTTTTTTCAGAGGTGCTGAGCACATGCAGCTTAAGCTTCTGTCAGTGGAAGTTATGAACAGGAAGAATACCTAAATATCAAATGTACAATGTCTAATATTCAGAATGCAATGTGTCAGTTATAGGTAAAATCAATCCTACTTAAAGGTCAGAATAATGTTTTATATGGTGCTTTAATGAAATGTTAGGAATAATGGCCTTGTATTGCCTTTCCACAAAAGCATGATGAACAGCCTATTTGAATTTGCTTCTTGAGTCCCTTTCTCAGGTTATTCAGTTTATGACTCAATAATGAATATGCAAAATTCTTCCTGATGCACATGGCAATTGCCCTTTCATAAAGCAGTCAGGCTCCATCTAAGCAATTTTAAGCGCCCTGGCTCCCCTATTGAGAGACTGTTTCAGAATCTCTTATGTTTAAATTCTTCTAATTTCAAGACTACATTTTTATGGTTAATTCACAGATATTTATTCCTCTTCCAGCATTTCCCTGAAGCTCCTTCCTGCTTTGACATTTATCCTGCAGTGAGACAGCAATCAAATGTCACCTTTGTTCAGTTAAGCTAAACAAGCCCCAGTCTTAGTCCTCTTTCATAAGATCAGCTGTCTATTGTCTGTGGAACCAAGGCGCCCTTCCCACCCTTCATATGACATCCAAGTTCATGTTTCATTAATGTTTGCATCATCAAAATTCAGGCTTCTGCTAATGTGTAACATTAATAGGATAGAGGCTCAGTCTAAGTGAATTTATTTGAAAATCCAACCAGATTTTGCTTGCTTGTATTTTTAGGGCGAAGAAAAATATTTGCCCATCAGTTTCATCATAATACAAATAATATATTGATCAAAGACTGGGTGATCCTTGCCAGACTGGAAGCAAAACACTCATCCTGATAGTTCTCTTTTTCTCATAGGCAGAAAAAATGCCAAATGTGGCAATGTTTTCCTCTTGATTTTGTTGTTGCAAGGGGTGCAGGTGATTTTATTCTTACTTTAAAAATTTCTTAGATCTAGAACCCACTGTGATGGCTGCTTGACACTGAGATTGACTTTGAAAATCCCTGCATATTTTGTCATGGTGTGAATATAGCTGGGATTTTTGTGTTTATTAATAACATGCCCTTGAAAAATAACTGCTTATCTAACTGAAGAAGAATAAGGTGGTATCTGAAGATGGAAGCTGCATTTGCTTATCTGGTAAATAGGTTTTTCCCCTTGCCATTCTCTGTGCGGAATGGCAATTCTTATTTGTAGGGTTTTACTGGTCTGATTCTCAGCTGGTGTAAATCAGTATAGCTTCACTGATCTGAAAGGGTCTGACTCATATGCCAGTTCAGTAGCGAGTATGCCAACAAAAACATCTCTTAGTATGGGGCATTTTTAGATTTAGGGAGATTGTTCTTTCTGTCTGCTCTAAGGTATGTGAGACCAGCATGCTCAAATGAAGGGGCTGGAGAGCTCTAGCCATAACAGCCAGACCATAGTCATGTTGAATGAGGAAGTTTATTACTGAGCTAAGGGCTTTATAGAGCTTTTCAGAACTTCTTACCAGGATGGATGGTGACGATACCTAGACTGGATGGTTCTAGGTGCCTTTGTTCTAGATAACTATTTCCTGTACAACTTACCCTTTCACTTCCTCCAGAAAATACTTGCTGCCATAACTCTTTGAACTGCCAACAGCAGGTGTCACAAACATGGAGTATCCTTGCTATACTCAGCCCTCTCCAAAACTGGGCTTCCCTGGTTATTTTGTAGACTGTTATCAGATTTGGAAGCAAACTTGATCCCTTTCTAGCCTTTCCACAGTCATTAAAAATCAGCCTACAGAAGATGTGAAATACCATATGATTTGTGAATCTCTTCAACTAAAAGTCATTTGGATAGTGTCGCCATTTGCCAGGGAACTTACAAGATCTTTTAGCATCTTTGCATGAAATTGGCTTTCTAAAGATTACAAAATCTATATTCCATGTTCCATTTGATTAAAACCATAATGAGAATAGAGAGACGTGGCTTAACAGACTGTTACTAAAGATAGTGATTTATTTATGGTTTCTTTCATCCAAAAGGACATACTGTACTTTGCAAACCATGGGTAATGTCTTTGAAGGCAATAGGGAGTATAAGCCGTGTCGTATCATCCTCAGAATTTAATTCAGAGCCTAGTAATCACTTTAGCTAATTTGGAAGTGATACATGTAGCATCAATAAAATAATGTAAACCACCACCCTCTGCAATACATTAGGATGCTAAATGTAGTGACTCTTTAATAAAACTCAGCCCAAGAACATCTTCATCTGGGAGTATGTCACATAACTCAGGCCTAAGATGCCTTTTTTGAATGGAAAGTACAGTAGGGTCTTCAGTGTCTCTAGGAGTTCAGGGTCTCAGTCTGAGGAATTCTGAACAATTTTTTCCTTGGTAGTTCAGTGCCCCCTAGCATTGCGAGAGGGAATTCATTCATGTCTGTTATTGATAGGTGTCCTGGTTTTGGTTGGGGTACAGTTAATTTTCTTCCTCGTAGCTGGTACAGTGCTGTGTTTTGGATTTAGTATGAGGATAATGTTGATAACACACCGATGTTTTAGTTGTTGCTGAGTAGCACTTATACTAGTCAGGGACTTTTCAGCTCCTCATGCCCTGCCAGCAAGAAGCTGGGAGGGGGCACAGCCGGGACAGCTGACCCAAACTGGCCAAAGGGCTATTCCATACCATATGATGTCATCCTCAGTACATAAACTGGGGGGAGTTGGCCGGGGGACAGCGACTGCTGCTCAGGAACTGGCTGGTCGTTGGTCGGCAGGTGGTGAGCAATTGCATTGTGCATCACTTGCTTTGTTTTTACTTTTTTCTCCCCTGATTCTCTCCCCCATCCCACTGTGGGGGGGTGGGGAGTGAGCGAACGGCTGTGTGGTGTTTAGCTTCCTGCTGGGTTAAACCACAACAGTCCTTTTGGTGCCCAATGTGGAGCTCGAAGGGTTGAGATAATGACAGATCTGCCCAGAGTATGTTAAGGCAAATTTGTTATAAACATTCATTATATTGGTTTAATAGTCACTGGTCACAATGTTGATTAATTTACTCTCAGAGTTGTCGTGCTTGCTCTCAAAGTTGTGTTACGTAACACCTTACTTGCTGTATATGTTCCCTGTTGTGCTGTTTATCACCTCTGGGAGCTGGATTTAGGTTATCATTTTGCTGCACTGTGTAACACTGGTTTATGATATGATAAAATTATCGGTCATGAGACTAATCTGGTATTTGCACTTGGCATTGCCGTCATCTCCATACCTCGGGAGCCACCTTTCGGAAACTATTAGTAATTACACTCTTTACCTTTTGTCCTCGGGGAACCAATCTATGGGGGAGACAGGGGTGACACTTTCCCCTGCTCCTTCACCTTCCCTTTCTCCTTTGGGCTGGTTACAATAGCTTTTGAGAATTTTTAATATCCTTGGGTTGTTCAAACCAGCATGTTCCTATTGCTATGTCTCCTGAATGTGGTTCAGGTCTTGTTTAAAGCAAAACAATTATTTATTAATACCATCCAGAGATCAACTGCAGCAACAGGTATTACGGCTACTCCAACCCCGGCGATGGGCACTGTGGCTGAACCAGGGAACCAACCCATGCCAGTATCAGTTACCCCCATACACAAGAAGAAATACACAAGAAAATCAGCTTGTTTAGTAAGAGATGGAGATGAACCAGGACCATCACGAGAACAGGAAAAGATTTCAGCTGTCGTTCAGGCAAGCACATTGTCACCTGGCTGCTCCGGTGCTGATAATGGGGCCTGGAATTAGAGGGTAGGTAAGCCAAGCAGCTGGGATCCCGGATCCCTGAAGGGGGCATTGACAAAGCAATTGGAAAAGGGGCAAAAGCACTTAGCCTCTGGAGGTGACTCCTGTCAGGTGTGAAGGGAAGTTATCCCTTCAAGGAAGATGTTATATGTCACCCAGGCACGTGGACCACCATGGAGAGAGGTATCCAGTACCTGAGGGCTGAGGAATTAGCCATGCTGGAGGTGATTTATGATAACCTGAACAATGAGCAATTATCCAAAGATCCAGATGAAGTCAGGTGCACACGACCCATGTGGCAGAAGTTTGTATGGAGCACACCATCATCATATGCCAACTCATTGGCAGTAATGACCTGGAAAGACGGAGAGGAACAAATGGTGGATGAATTGGCTGGCCAACTCCGGCAATAGGAAGAAAGTCTCTCTTCCTCCCTATGGACCTGCGTCTCAGCTGTGGAGAAACTGCCGGACATGTTAGCTGAGGAACTGTCCTGGGAGTTCCAGTGATTCAAAGAGGATATGTCCTACTCCCCACCTGTACGGACCTGTATCTCCTAATGGTTTAGGAGTGAGTGTTCCTCTGCTCAAGAGGGAGGATATAGTGGATACACACTACGTGACCACGGAGAGGACATGAGAAAGGGGGATGGAAAACCTACCTTGACCCTAGAGGCACAGGTATGTGAGTTGCAAGGAAAAACAATCACAAAAGGGGGTTCTTCCAGCAAAACTGCTGCTCCGGTTTCAAGTGAGTAGTTCCCCAGACAGAGTAGAAGGGCTGATTTTACTTCCAATCTCAATAAAGGGACTTTTGACTCGCATTTACAAGTGAGTAATGAATACTATGATGAGGACTAGAGGGGCCCTGCCTCCAGCCAGGTGGAGGAAGGAGACAACCGGGTTTACTGGACTGCATGGATTTGATGGCCTGGCACATCAGACCCACAGGAGTATAAGGCTTTAGTAGACATCAGTGCACAGTGTACCCTAATGCCATCAAGCTATAAAGGGGCAGAACCTATCTGTATTTCTGGAGTGACAGGGGGATCCCAACAGCCAACTGTATTGGAGGCTGAAGTGAGTCTAACTGGGAATGAGTGGCAAAAGCACCTCATTGTGACTGGCCCAGAGGCTCCGTGCATCCTTGGCATAGACTACCTCAGGAGAGGGTATTTCAAGGACCCAAAAGGGTACCGGTGGGCTTTTGGTATAGCTGCTTTGGAG
>NW_008795909.1:9699609-9742194 GCF_000699145.1 Aptenodytes forsteri
GAGGTGCACAAGAAGCTGGGAGGGGGCACAGCCAGGACAGCTGACCCAAACTGGCCAAAGGGATATTCCATACCATGGGACATCACACTCAGTATATAAACTGGGGGGAGTTGGCCGGGGGGACGGTGACCGCTGGAACTGGCTGGGCATCGGTCAGCGGGTGGTGAGCAATTGCATTGTGCATTGCTTGTTTTGTGTATTCTTTTATCATCATTATTATTTTCCCTTCCTTCTCTGTCCTATTATACTGCCTCAACCCATGAATTTTACTTTTTTTTCCTCTGATTCTCTCCCCCATCCCACTGTGGGGGGGAGTGAGCAAACAGCTGTGTGGTGTTTAGCTGCCTGCCAGGTTAAACCACAACAATAGGATTGAGCACTACTTAACAAATCTCCAAGGTCTCTCCATGCAGATTTGGGGGGGATAGGAAGGGGAGGGTTACATGTGTACAGTAATTGAATCTACAAGGAAAGATGCAGGTGGAAACACTTCAATAGGAAAGCAGGAATGGAGCTCCCCTGGTGTGAGCTTGGCCTTTTAAGTTATATCATCCTTGTGTAGCTTAGGCTTCCAGCCGAGTCTGATTAAAGTTCAGGGCCACCCATTTACCTCCATTTCTCTTTTAGCTTGATTTTTGTCTGTCTTGGTTTTTTTTGGCAGCTGGCTTTGTGCAATGCTTTGCGTTATTTCCCACCTGAAATACAAAAGAAGCTGGCGCTGGAATTTGCTGAAGAACTCAGGCTCTATGGCCATATCTATATGTACAGATTCTTTCCAGATATTGAGATGAGGTAAGGACTGGATGGTTCATGTTGTATTTGGCTGCCATTTGCTTACTAGCTTTCACCTGTGAAACTGACCTTTAAATAGTGTCATTGCTGTGTCCTAATTTACCTCTTCTAGAAGTCATGTCATAACATATTAATGAAGTGCATCATGGGAATAAATTGGATGTTCTGTGTATCATTAGATAGCAGTGGTTTCATTTCCAGTGAGGGATACTGCATGTTTTGGGATGCTCTTCTGTAAAGCTGCGTAACAGTGATCCGTCATCCTCCAGCTTTCACCCTATTCTCTCTGTCCTCATGAGAGACCCATGGGACTAGTAGGGAGACAGTGTGCACCCTTCTGGATAGGCTGTGGCAGGGCCAGGACAGTCTTGCTGCCGGAAAGCTCAGCACCACTCAACACAGGGAAAGGATTGTGCAAGGTTGTGTGCTTGGTAATGCCAGCTTTACCATACACAGAGGTCACAAATGCTCTGCCTCGTGGCAAGCCTTAGTTTCCAGAGGCCAGTCATTACCTGGAGACCTCTGATTGCAACCTGGACAGAAAACTTGCAATAGTCCTGAGCTGCTGCAAGTCTCAACTGAACCAATTGGTAAGATCAGATGAGTGGATGGCTTGAGACCTGCTGTGAGTGGCTGGTTGTTTCCCAGAGAAGGCTTTCTGGGCTTAAAAGAAAGATAGTACATTTTTCCATCATTGGAACCTGTATCTGACCCTGGTTTGTAATATACTGTGCCTCTTGATCTTGGAGCATCACTTCATTCTAGGGCTGATGGGGCTAATGTTTGTGAAGCAGAACAGTTTTAGAGAGGGCTGCCAGGGGCTAGCTGCTTTTTTTAGACTGATTGATTCCTTTTTGCATCCAGCAGGGGCCTGGTTAATGTCTATACAGAAATCTGAATAAAGCAAGCAACTAGAAAGCACTCTGATTTCCACAGACATCCATATTTCTGTGCTGTCCATACTAGTCTGGGGTCAGCTCTTGCAGAATTCAGCTAAGGGGAGGACAACTGGAAGACTGTCTGAAAGATATTGCAGAGCTGGACTTCAGAGGACCCTAGTCCTGAACTACAAATGAGGGCACCTTCCAAGTAGGCTTGGATGAGACAGTCCACCAGCTTGTTTCCATCACTGGCATCAGTGACTGATAGCTTCAAATATTTTTTTTCTTTGTGACCATTTCACTGATCACTCTTTCTAATAGAATCTTACAGTCTCAGATTTAGAAAAAGCTTTTTGTTCTCTGTAGTCTGGTAGTGTTTGATTTTTTTGTTCTGTATGGCCCAGGGAGCACAGTCCAACTTGGTTCTGTTCCACTTAACAGCCATGTTCCCATACCAGCACACTCAGCTGATATCTGAACTTGGGTTTCTTATGTTCTGAGCAATATTATGTGGAAATATCTCCTCTTGATGAATTGGTATCATTCCACAGAAATCCTGTTATTTTATCACATCAAGCTTAGAGAAGCAGAAAACACTAATAAAAAAAGTATTGTGGAAAAACTCAAATGCTTTCCCTCCTGGTTTGCCAATTGACTACAAGGCATTTGTTTTAGAATTCTGATGTAAAAAGCTAGGATAAAGTGCATATGATCATGGGAGGAGACCATTTGCTAAATCTGTAGAATATACATTCCAGATCTTAACTCATGAGCTGGTCAAATCCAATTTTTTTTGTAGTTGGCACTCTTTAGCCTAACCTTTTCAGTGTAACTGTCTTCCCTGTACAAAGCAAGTGTCCAGCCATTGAAGACCTATGGTCCAATAAAAGGAAGATCATTTAGAAACCATGTCAAATGATCCTATCTACCTCTAGGAATTTCCAGCATCTGTAATGGTGGTGTTGCTTACAGAAAGGGAAAGAGCAAAACTCTTGGTCAATGGTTATACTTCCTTTTGGTATCATACCTTAGAGGCCTCAGCACAATTTTACTAAGACCTGTGCAAACACAGCAAAGGAATTGTCCCTGCCCTGAAGAGCTGCAGTATAAATCTAAGGCTAGAAGTTTTAGAGCAATTTGATATAACAAACACATGGTGGAGGAGAAGATAAGTAAGATGATTGCAGCACCTGGCATGGAAGTACATTAGTGCTAGGAAACCTGACTCAGAATACCTTTGTGAGGGTTTCCCATACCTCACCTCTTAACTTTCTGATGAAATGTATCTTATTCAGCAAAAAGGCCCATATTTCTCCTAACTAGTTCAGTTTTTGAGAGCTTCTTTGGGACTGAAATTCAAGCTGGCTGTTTTTTCTTAGATAGGATCTTAAATAACAAGGGCTGATGAGCCTGAAGGAAACTTCCACTGATGCTGTTTTCCTTGGCATTGCAGGACTTAGCTGCTTGGCCTGGCAGCTGTGTTACAGAGCCCAATTCCAGCACCCCCAAAATAATCCAGTTAAAAAGCAATGAGAGCTCTTGGCCAACATATTTATAACCATTGTGATTAACTGATTCAGCAAATGACAAGCTGAATGCAATTTTTTTCTTTGATTAGTTCTAATAGTTAAAACCTGATTTGCCTGTGAAGGTATGTATGTCATTTCAGATCTGTGCTTTCTCCTTTTTCTTTTTTTTCTTCCCTCCTGAATAAAAGCCTGCAACTCAAATGAATGTGTTAGCATGCAGGGATATTTCTGTGGGGTATGTTGTTGCGGTTGCCCTTGTGAGTTGGAGTGTCTCTCCTAAATTTTTGAAATTACCGTTTCAGAGCATACCCCATAGGAGACTACCCTTGCAAGACCAAATCAGCTGCTGCCATTATGTTGATGATCATGAATAATCTGGATCCCTCAGTGGCTCAGGTAAGGTACAGTGAAAATAAGGAAGCTGGATTCACAGGGCAGCAGGAAATGTGCAAGTTACTTCCTGTGTGTGCTCTCACATAAAAACTGAAGAATTTAGGCATGTAGGTGAAATTTAATCCTTGTGCAGATGATCCATCTTCCATGCATTGAGTAGGATTTTAGTTGTTCATAGACTTTTGCTGGTTCTGTGCTCCAAGGTACATGCCAGTCCCTGTACATGTAGAGCTGGCTGCTGTGCGTTAGCTAAGCAGGCCAATTTCAGTAGTGCCAAGGCAGCCTCCTTACTGACTGATGTGCTAGGGTGTTGTCGTGGTTTAATCTCAGTCAGCAACTAAGCACCACGCAGCCACTCGCTCACTCCCCCCCACCCGGTGGGATGGGGGAGAGAATTGGAAGAGCACAAGTTAGAAAAAGTCGTGGGTTGAGATAAAAACAGTTTAATAATTGAAATAAAATGATAATAATAATATGATAATAATAATACACAAAACAAGTGATGCACAGTACAATTGCTCACCACCTGCCGACCGATGCCCAGCCAGTCCCTGAGCAGCGGGCCCCCAGCCAGCTTTCCCCCGTTTATGTACTGAGCATGACGTCCCATGGTATGGAATGTCCCTTTGGCCAGTTTGGCTGTGCCCCCTCCCAGCTTCTTGTGCACCTCCAGCCTTCTCAGTCGGTAGAACATGGGAAGCTGAAAAGTCCTTGGCTAGTGTAAGCATTACGTAGCAACAACTAAAACATCGGTGGGTATCAACTTTGTTCTCATCCTAAATCCAAAACACTGTACCAGCTACTAGAAAGGAAATTAACTCTATCCCTGCCGAAACCAGGACAGGTGTCCGTTTCTGTGAGGCTAAAGCCTGCAAGGGACTAAAGGTGATTCTATACTTGTGGTTGTTTTGATTCCTGGGGTTTGGGGTCTTTTGTATTAAGTTCTTTAGTTTCCTGCTGTGTGCAGTTGTTAATCCTGCACAGTGGGTCCTGGTCCGAACTCAGACGTCTGAGGCCTCCTACACCACCAACAAGGCTCACTCCAGCTCCCGCTATATACAGGAGCCTGGTTGCTGTCTGTGAGATAGGTAGAGCTCAGGTCTTAGTACATTGCTTCTACAACATATGTTGAAAAATTAGTGCTGATGCTTCCTGTCGCTGTCTGAGAGATAGGTAGAGCTCAGGTCTTATATATTGTAGAAGCAATGTACTGTTGAAAAATTAGTGCTGATGCTTCCTGTATCTTTGAAAGCTCATCCCTCAAGGACAGATTTACTAGATGATTACAGGACCAAAGTCCATCCTTACAAGCGCGACTCAGTGTAATGCATCTTTTTGCAAATGGCAGGGGAGAGGCCATGCAACTATGCTCTGCTGGTCATAGACTCTTCCAGCTGTAAATGCCAGTAGCAACCAAACTGTAAGGTCACTCAGTCCCTGTTTAAGGGAGTCACCTGGGATGTCTGTTACAGAAACTGCAATCCAGGAATCACTTTGTAGCATTCTGCATCCAAAAGACCATTGTAACAATAATAAACATCTCATTTGGAAAAAGAATTTTCAATTTTTTTTTCTTAAGTTAGCACTTTTATGATGGTATTTTCTGATTTCAAGAATGTAGGGAGTGTTGATGCAATAAGCTATAGAAAAGATTTATTACTGAGATTAAAAAAATAGTTTGGAGATACAGTGAAATGTTTCAGAAAAGTGCTTGCCTTATTGTTAAATTGTCTTTTTCAGTTTCCTCAGGAGCTTGTCACTTACGGAGGAAACGGGCAGGTCTTCAGCAACTGGGCGCAGGTAGGACATTGCTGCTTTTGCAACTTGTTTCACGAAACCAGTTTCACCCTCCCCCGTGCACATTCTGCTTAGGCAGTTTGTGATAATTCTTGGCAGTTGTTGTCTCAAAATACTCCAAAACATCCTGTCTGGATAGAGGAATGCTCAGTTATGAACTGCATAGATGGGGAGAGCTTTATTTAGTAAGGAGAGCATAGACAGCCCAACAGAAATACTAAACATAATGCCATAAACATACCAAGCTGTGTATGATGATGTAAAGACCATTTCTTTATCTTTCTCTGATGTGTTTGTATGTGCATTTGTATTTTGCACAGATAATTTTAGAGTCAAAATGAATTCTAGGAAACAAAAGAGTGTATCTTTTGCTTGCATGTTTCTGGTACTTTTGTAACATTTTTCACAAGTAGTGAAATAAAAAAAAAAAGGGCTTTGATTTAAGAAAGTGCAATCCTGAGTCTTTTTCCAAGCAAATCAGATTAGCTGTAAATATTTACATGCTAGCTAGCCAGACCATAGTGCACTTTACTGTCAGGCCTAGCAACGTTATCCCTGATCTTCTGAGAATGATGGCAGGTGGGTAAAAGCCTGTCTAAAATTGGAGCTGGTATGTTTAAGGTGTGGTTGTATAATCTCTGTGCTCCTTCTCTATCAAAAAATGGCAATAAATACACTTGCTTTAATCCAAGTACTGCAAAATACATGTGGGAAACGTTTTCAGGAGATCTTTAACATCAGCAACATATTTAGACATGTTTTGTATGAGCTCAATTTATTCTCTCAAGAAAAAATATGCTCTGGGTCTGAATGCTCTACAGGTGTGTGGTGGCAGGAGGAACATTTAATGAACAACCATCCTGAGTGTCTGTGAATAGGCACAAATGTGGTTATTGTGAATGCCAAAACCGCATCATCCCTGTAGCCTCTGGTATGCCCCGAGGCCACAGAGTGGGCCAGGTGGAGACATGGCATTGAGTCTTGCAGTGCAGAACAGAAATGGCACAGGCAGAAAGCTACATCACCCTGAAGGGCAGCATCACTCCCAAAGGCTGGGAAGGTCTTGACTTCTGATTCTGTAGCTGACTTAAGGAGCCAACTTCTGTCATGAAGGATTACGTATGCACCTTGTTGTGGCTTTATCTGAATCTGGCCTCTTGCTTATTAAAAAATCCAAGCAAAACTAACATGTAAATGAAGTTCCTAGTTAGGGGAGAGGAATGGTTTCCTCACTGTAGCATGGGACCGAGTGACCTGGGTTTTCTTCCCAGTTTGACTGTGACTTTTCATTTGTAGCTTCAGTTTCCTAATCTGGTAAATGGGAGTTAAATGGAAGTCTTAGGCAGCTTTTGAGGCAAAACTGTTCTGACTTTTTAAAAGAAAGGTACCATGGCAATGCACACCATTTCTTTATTCTGTGTATTAATTAGTAAATGCCAGTTAACTAATGCCTGTTAACTACATGAGTTGTACAGCATTTCTGATGTGAGCCATGCCAGCAGTTTATATAGTAGCCTTTATCAGACTGACATCCCTTAGGCAGATGCTGGGCTGCAAGGTGAAGTAGAAGCGCTGCCAAAGTCAGAAATACTCTCTTTTCTCTTGTTCTCCTCCAAGTCAGAGCTATGACCTGCAATTGTTTCACAGCAGAACAAACAAAACCGTTTTGTTTTTGCTTACAGTAGCAATCACATGAATGACTCAGTTATGACAGAACATTTTGTTCTGTTTGTGGCTTAAAAACAACATGCTTTTTTGGAAATCTATCATTGCAAAATTCCTAGTGAAAAAGTTCAGTTTGGTTTATATAATCCACACAGACCTGTGCTTTCTTCTGAATATTTTTAAAAGAACCATGTCCAGAGCTAACTGTACAAGCCTGCAGACAACAGAACTGTTCTTTAAGCTAGGAAAGACTTTTGCTTCCTCCTTGCTAGTTGTGCCTTTCAATGCAAAAAGATCTAACTATCTCGCAGCTTCTAGTTTTATTACACTCTTTTTCCCAGCCTGCTAAAGAGTTGAGAGTTCAGCTAGTTACCTGTTCTGTCCTAGGACCAGAATTTGATTATTCAACATTTTTCATGAAACAAAAACAAAATGTAAAAAGCAAGACAGTAACTCTAGTAACCCTTTCCTGTTCAACTTAACTTGCAGCTTGGGAAATTAGCTGGGTTAGAAGGGACTGGCTTCAAATCTATACCATTTTTAATTCAGATCAAAGATACAACCACAGAGGCTAAGTGCCCATGACAACTGGTTTTGTTTATTTGTCACTGATACTGCTGTCTCTTTGATCAGCAGTTCCATTTTTTTTCTCAAAACTTTGTCTCTGTATCCCTACAGAAACTCTAGTTTCAAGCTGTTGTTGAATTCCAGTATTGCATGGGAAAAATCCTCTCAGGCCTAGTTGTTACATACTAAAAGTCCCGTGGAATATAATGGGTTTTGTGATAGACAATGATGGATGTGAGTCAAATTTACAGGCAGCTTAGATGGTCAAAGCCTACTTTTTGGCATACGTCAAGAGTAACTATTGAATTATGCAGGCAAAGTTGAGATGCATTTATTTGTACACTCCTGGGTGCCTCAAGGACTTTCTTCACTGTCTATAATGAAAGCTGAATTTTTTCTTTGAGAAGAAAAATTATTTCATTTTTAAGTGCACATTGTACTATCCATTTGTTGAAAAGATGACAAGAACTAAAAGATGCAAAATTATCCATTTCAGGTTAGGATCAACAATATGCATGAGTATTTTAATCACTTTTATAGGGAAAATTTTGCAGTTTGGCTTTGGAAAGATTGCCAGAAAAGTGCCAGATCCAAATGGTTAACCTCAAGATAAAATTAGAACGGCTTTAAAAATGAAGGATTTCTGGGGTTTGTACTGGAGAAATTATTCTGGAACTTATTCAGACTTTTGGTGGTTGATGATTTATGTTTCCTTTTTGGTGGTTGCTGATTTATGTTTCCTGCTGAGTGATATCTCTTAATGGACTTTATTAAAAGCAAGAATGTGTTGAGAGCTCTGGCTGTTATTCCATCTATAAATACAACTCATTATCTCTATAGCTGCCTTCATACTCAAAGTTTAGCAGCTTCACAAAGAGACATAAATGTAAGATGCAAACAGATTCCCTCACTTTCCTTGCTTTTTCTTTCAGTTCTGGTTGGTAATGCACTATTTGTCAGAGATGACTGAAGAGCAAACACTAGTAATGTACAGTGGACACCCTCTGGGACTCTTTCCCAGCCATCAGTATGCTCCTCGATTAATCATTACTAATGGCATGGTAGGTATTAGCATCTTGTTTTCTCTTTTTCCTCCTCTTCTGTTTAGTTTTCAAGTGTTTGCTGAATTAAAATATTATCTATACTACCTGAACTTACAACAGCACACAGGAGAATCTGGGGTCCAAATTCTGCAGCATTTATTCCAGTACAGTCGCTCTCACCTCAAGTGTGCTGATCTGCAGTGGTGGAGGGAACAATTCTCTCCTTATTAGACGACTTCTGTTTTGACTGAGCCTGAGCTGTACATGTTCTTGACCAAAACAGTTCAGCTAGGCTCAGTTTGGAAGATTTAAAAGCCCTTAATAGGCAAACAGATGATTATTAATCAGATTATCTGAACTGCTTTGCTTAGAAGGCAAGCTGGACAAGTGAACATACTGGTTCATTGCCAGTCTTTTGAGCCATTCAATATCTATCTCCCTGCAGGCTAGTTTTGTGGCTAGAGAACTGCTTTCCTTAAAACTTGCATGACAGTCACACTGCCAGAAAGACCAGACATCTTTTCTCCTAATACTAGAATGCATGGAAAAACACACCTGAATTACTCCTCCTGTTTTTCACTGTTTTTCTATGTGTGTGACCATAGTTAGAGAAATGTAGGCTGTTTAAAAAGGTCTGCTTAAATCTCTAATTTGCTTGTGTGGGTTTTCTTTTGATTGCTTTCTTAGGTTATTCCCAACTATTCCACCAGAGATGAATATGAGAAGATGTTTGCTTTGGGAGTAACAATGTAAGAAAATACCTCACTATTAAAATATATCAAATACTTAACTAAAATGTAATTCAGACTTCAGGCAGTGGCTGGTTAAAATTTCTAATGCAGATGGATTTCAACTGTGCTGCATAAAGTCCTGATGCTGCAAAGCATTAATGCACACTTAAGTGGAATTACTTAGGAGTTTGAGTTATGTTCAGCCACATATATAAGGATGTAATTGAGGTCTGCTAGGAATTAGTATTAGGTTTATGTGTGGGACTTGGCTGAATTACAGCCTGAAGCCTTAATCATAACCTACTTATAGCGCTGGCTAGTTCCACTTTCCAGTGGTTGTTTTGCAATCTACAGAAAACACAAGTTATGAAACATTCCTTCACACTGAGAAAGCTTTGAAGTAGGAAGTTATGACTTTTTTTTAATGATTATTTACCTATTTTTTTACTGCTGATCTAGTTGACGAGCACAGGATTATTATTCTGTTGTGTACCATGGAGAGAATAAACTAAAACCACTGGAGAGCTGGGTGTGTACAGATAAGGAAGCTGGAAGAAATAAGAGGGCATGAATAGAGAATATCCATTGCCACTTTCCTGGGAATTTCATAGGAATGTGGACAGCTGTTTTAGGCTAACAAATTCAAAAGCGGCTGTGTGACTTAGAAGTGTGAGTGCCACTGAAAACCAATGGCATAAAGATGCCAACAAGGTGAAAAGGAGTGTCCTTGTGTCCTAGTCACTATGCTAAATGCCAAGACAAGTTTACACTCAGTGTTTTGATCCATGCATTTCTGAACTCAATTTAACGAACTAAATGCTCCTCTGAAACACGTTGGTGCATTGCTAATGAAGAAACTCAATTAAGTTGTGAATTTGATAATAGCAGATCTTTAACAACAAATTGAAGCACAGAGGTTTTTTTGTTATACTGGAAACATATGTAGACATGTACAGAATTCATTCCAGCCTGAGTAACATGTGGTATCATTGTGTTCATTGCTATTGCTAGGTATGGTCAGATGACTGCAGGGAGCTACTGCTACATTGGGCCTCAGGGAATAGTCCATGGGACTGTGGTAAGAAACTGGGGAAAGGTCTATTTGTTGATACCTTTTGGAGGAGGGTATCTCCTGCAGTGGCTGGTGACTGGAGCTCCTCCAAAAGGTATCTCCTGCAGTGGCTGGTGACTGGAGTGGATTGGATTGCTGAGAGAGGATGTTCTGGATACCAAAGAAATTCTCATTGCCCAGTCCTTAAAAAAAATTAGTGTCCTTCCACTCAGATAGTCCATGGCATCTTATCCAGAACACAGACCTGAAGGAATCTGCAATCAAGGTCTCAATCTGAGCTCATATCTAGCTACAACAAGTGAAGTATGAATTGACCAAATGTGTTAGATAAAAACATTTTCTTAGCTTGTTTTCTTAACTGTTTTCCTTAGCTGCCTTTTGCAGCCATCCTGAATAAGTCTCTATACCCCAAAAGCAGTGTGTTGGGAACCACTGATTATTCTATTCTATTTCATGGTGAGAGAAATAAACAATCATGACCGATGGTTTCATAACATCACTGTGTAACATGTTTCCTTCCTTAAAAGATGAAAACAGTTTCATGGTCCCAATGACCCCTGAGTTTCAAACTGTTTGCAAAATGGATGGAAGATCTTTAAATTTCAGGGACTCTAGGAAAAATAGCTCCTGATAATCGCTATATTGTGTTGTGTGCAGCTCACAGTGCTCAATGCAGGCCGTCGCTACTTGAAGGCAGAAGACCTGTCCGGAAAGGTGTTTGTTACTTCTGGTCTCGGAGGAATGAGTGGGGCTCAAGCAAAGGCTGCAGTCATTGCTGGGTGTGTGGGGATCATTGCAGAGGTGAGAGCAATGCTGCTTTCATTTTGTCATCTCTCCTTCATGTGCTAAATCTCCTGATCTCCCTGATTCTCCTGATCTGACATGTTCCTCAAGTAACCCTGACAAGCCAAACTCAAAAAAAGATACTCTTTTCTAAGATCTGTCTGTCCTTTTCTTTGCTGAGCATTTTTCACTGCTATTCCACTCTCTATTTGTTCACTCACTGGATCAGACTGTAAGGGTATGGACTGTAACTTCTTACGATTGCTTCACAAATAATGCAGAATGATGCTGTCAGATGAGCCATTCTCAGTGCTTGAGCTACCCTCATTTCATGTGTGAAAGGGTGTGACTTCCACAGGCAATTCCCATGGGAACTGCACCCTCTTAGACAAAAAACGTCTATGTTAAAAAGGTGTTAGTTACATTACAATTAATCTTTAATGCCTCTGGCACCCTTATCAGATGCAATGGAAAGTACCCATTAAAAATGTTGGTATGATTCACACATCAAGGCTGGGACTAACAGAGTTGCTTGGTGTTGTGATTCTTTGAAGTCAATGGGATTTTGTAAAACTGGGAATTTTAAATTTGGCTTCCGTATGAAGATGGTGAGGCTAATTATAAGCACTTATGAGAATCCCAGTTTGTAGACAACGAAGGTAAGTTCTGCTAAGGGAAAATGCTGATGAGGGAGAAGTTCTGTAGTACCATTTTCCCTGTTCCCTGAAGCTCGCCCACAGCATATATTCTTTGTAGAGAGCCTTTCATCCTGATGTAATGTTTCTCTGTTCCAAGTATGTTAAAATAGCCCACCTATTTCCTCATGTAAACAAAGGATCTAATAATGACCTGTGATTCAAAGGCTGCTGATGTCCAAGCAATTGGAACAGTGTATGATAGGATCCACAGATATCCTTAAGTATCACATATAATACAGAACACTGACATCATAATCGTGGTAAGTACATATGCCTGTAAGTTTTGAATGAAATACATTTTCATACAAAAAAGTAACATTAGGTTCTCCTAATACCTGCATTTTTCAGCTATTATGTTTATCATAGGGTTCTGTTCTAACAAATCAGATGGAAGGATGGACTACAAAAACACTGCAACAATATTTCAACAGAAAATGTTGCTCTGCAATTCTGTGAAAATGGTAGTGAATATCTTTAACAATATTGACTATTGAGAAACAATAAACACTTCCACGCATTTCTTTCCTCATTACTACCTTTGAATTCAATACATGGGGGAAACATTCTTGGTGGAGCAGATATAGGACTGACCAAAATGGATTGAGCTCTTTTGACTATCTGTAGGTGATGAGCTCTTGTTAATGCTCCAGAGGAAGAAAGATTTTGAGAACCAAACTCCAGTGGGAGTTTAGCCTTCTCAGCCAAAGTCATTTATAGCAGAATTAGCTGACAGACCTCCGCTGTAGGCATGTCACTTGCTGCAATGAAAAGGGTAAGAATATCGCAATCTGACCCATGGTAATTACAATTAAACTTCAAAACATAATAGGTCAGACTTCCCATGTGGCATGCAGCAAATCTGACCTGCTCTGGCTAGCTTGGGTCTTGTTCATGGAAGGTTAGGGTTTCATCTGTTTTACGATGATGGTGCAAAAGTGTTTTTGTTAGCACATGAGTTTTGCGTGTATTTGTGATCTTACCAGGTACTCCCTGCAGATGAAATAAATTTATTCAATTTATTATTGAATAAATTATCTTTATTCAGACTTCTACATGATCTTCATCATGATCTTTCAAATGCTAGAATACAAAGGAAAGATTCCAGTCAAAGCTAGCCACAGCAGTCCTTTGTCCTTTTCATCTCTATGGCTGCAGATGATTTTGTTCAGGAGACTGAATATCGCCTGGTTTTTATCTCCTGTGAGATGATCCTTGTCGGAAATGAGTCTCAGCAGCACATGTGGATAGCTGTACATATTATTTAAGGAACTATTTATGCAAATGACATTGATGAATTGTGTAAGAGATGTCATTTTGTCAGCCAGGGCTTCCGAAGCTCAGACAGAAGGAATTAATGGTGCAAGTTTTTACCTCTTCTCTTTGACATGAAGCAGGTTGTAATTTTATGAAATAATTGTGTGGAGGGCCAGACTATCTCCTCTGAGCTGCACTAAGCTCTCTAGGGTTAGACTGGAGGTGACATTAGCTCATCATGTTTGTGCAATTTTTTAAACTAGTGAGATGCTGATCAAAAAATGAGCATATTTTTGAAAGTGTGGTTCAAAGGAAGCTAGTTTTCTTGAGTATGCTAGCAAGTCTGTGAAAGACTAAGAAGTAAAATATGTAGGATGTGGTAACAGATTTAAATAGATCTGATCTGTGTTATGCTGAGCTTTAAATGAACCCAATTCCCGTAATTCATATGGACCATTTAATATCTTTCCTCCTGTGCTGATTTAAATAACTCCCAAAGCAGCTGTCCCCCACGGCACCTGACTTTATTGAATAATTCCACTGACAGTGACACTGATATTATCATAATCTGGGGTTTTGGAAGGATAACCTTTATTACTGATGTGGGAAATGATGGAAGGTTTCTCATGCTAAGAATAATTAGGAAAGAAAAGGTTTCCTGGTGTTCAAGTGACTACTGAATACGGAACTTATTTAATTTACATATAAATACTTTGTTAATGAGAAATAATAGAATGAAAATGATGGGAGTGGGTTATAGAGAAGTAAAAATGCTTTAATGAAATACTAGAAGATACTCAGGTTATGTTCTTATGCACACACACCACTGTGGGTGTTTAAATCTGTTGCTACCACAGAAAATTGGCTTGAATTAATTTTGCCACTTGCTTTATGCCACTGGTAGCTCATTATAAAAGTCTTAATGATGTGCAAGTTTGTACATTGAACCATTAATATGGAATCTGTGCCAAAGCCTCCACAATTTGTCTATCCATTTATATTTTTATCCAGCTGTCTCTTATGCATATACACACTGACACACACAGAAGCTGAGCCCAGAAGAGAGTACAAATTTGGGACTCAGTTTGTTTGGAGCTTCAAAGTTCAAACAAGAGGGAATTAAAGACGTAGTTTTGTTTTGATCCATTCCATTTTTCAGAGGCATTAGCCAGCTGGGACAAGAAAATGCTTTCCTCTTTTCTTTTCCATATTTGGTTGAGATTTTCAACCAGCAGTCGAAGAACAAAAGTGAGGGTCAATTTTATTCAGCAAACCATTGCTTCATCCTGGGCAGTCTGGCAGAAATGACTGTCTCTGAGCTGATCAAAGGAAATATTTCCTTAATTAAATAGAAATTTTATTTTCACAGAAAATAGACAGATTTGAAAAATAAATTGGAAGCATTTTGGCTTTCGTTTTTTTTTCAATATAATAATGAAAAGAAACAATAAGAATAATTAAAATTGGTGGAAAAATATTACCTCTTGTACAATTTTAATGATAATTTTTGGCTTGTAAAATATTTTGGGAAATGATGTATCAAAAAGTCTTTTTTTTCTTGCTTCGAGCCTGGAGTAAAAGAGAACAGAAAGTGTAAAAAAAAAAAAAATCAGAGGTGAAAAACAAGTATTTGAACAATCACTCCATATTCTTAAGGCCAAGGCAGGGCTATTCCATTTACCTATTTGCTACTCTTTCTTGCAGACTAATTGAAAAACTAAAGGTAAAAGTGACTGGATAGGGGTCTTGCTTCGGCCTGGAGTAAAAGAGAACAGAAAGTGTAAAAAAAAAAAAAATCAGAGGTGAAAAACAAGTATTTGAACAATCACTCCATATTCTTAAGGCCAAGGCAGGGCTATTCCATTTACCTATTTGCTACTCTTTCTTGCAGACTAATTGAAAAACTAAAGGTAAAAGTGACTGGATAGGGGAAACAGGAGTTTTAGGATCTCTGCTAATTCTCTTAGGTTGATGAAGCAGCACTTTTGAAACGTCACAAGCAGGGATGGCTGATGGAAATCTCTAACAACCTGGACCATTGCATTGCTCGCCTTAGGTATGACTTGTAACATAATTCAGTGAGTTTCTCTCTGCTTCCTAATCCTCACTTTACATCTTTCTGCATTGTGCCATTTTAGTGTGCATATAGAAGGGCTTGAGGGACACCTCTTCTTTTTCCAGGTCTGCTTTTGAATGTGAATTCATCCTTCCAAACAGCAGCAGTCATTATTAATGACTACCAATGCTTACTGCAAGCCACTACCAATGCTTCATACCACTTATATATGTTAAATGTGTCTTCATTCAGTTTCATGAATATGCATAGACCAATTACAAATAATGTTACACTTGAAGCATCACTCAAGCTTTCTGGAATCAGTGATTAACAATTACATAAAGGTTGAAAGATCTGTTGCCTAGATGAGTGTTGGAAACCACATACAGACTTTTTTGCTGGGTTTGACTCTGTATATGATTTGTACATTGCAAGATGGAATTACATGAGGTGCATTTTCTTTAACCAATCTTTTTAATCTATTCTAGAGATGCAAGAAAGAATAAAATTGCCCTTAGTTTGGGTTACCATGGGAATGTGGTAGATCTATGGTAAGTAGTATATATGGATAATGGATATATATATTAATGTTCTTGCATGTTAGTCAACCTGGAGTTAGTTCCCAAACTTGGAAGAGAAGAGGCATTAAACCTAGTGCTGAGTTGATTACTTTAGATGCTCATGAAAAACTGTATTGTCAAAAGAGGGGTCTTCATCCTTGTGTTCCAGTTCTCAGTTGCTTCCCATGCACCTTCTCCTTTCCTTATGGAACAATGAATTTCTTAGGGAAAGAAATCCCTAAGATTCTTCCTTGGATGAAGAAAGAATTTATCCCTTTCCTTTTAACCTTTCGCTAACTGGATGCAAGAAAGTGTCTTTGACTTCAGTGAAGAATAGAAGTATTGAGGTATTGATTGAATAAAAGTAATCAGATGACAGATGGAAATTCTGGCACTCTTGAGGCTTTATCCAATGGTAAATCTTGCTGTCACACTGTATACCAAGGGCTGAGACTGACCAATAAGACCAGTATGTCATACTGGTATCTGACTCATCTATCAGCATTCCTGCACAGGTAAATGTGAAGTATAAAAGTTGCACTTAAATCTTCATCACCATCATTTCCCACCTCCTGACTGCTAAAACAAAGACTTAGCCTGCCAAGGGCATACCTTTATAAACAACCTCTTGGGATGGAAGAATTTCCCTTGAAAGAGGAGCTAGAATGTGAAACGACAGCTTCTCTTCAAACACTCCATTCATTGTCTTCCCCAGGGAGAGGCTAGTATATGAGCTGGACACAACAGGAGAGTTGCTAGTTGACCTGGGGTCTGACCAAACTTCGTGTCATAACCCGTTCAGCGGGGGATACTATCCGGTACAGCTTGGCTTTGAGGAAGCAAAGCAGCTCCTTTCCACCAATCCGGGGAAGTTCCGGACCCTGGTACAAGAGAGGTAAATGTTTTGGCGACACATGTTTTTCACCTGTAAGTTTAGTTGCTCTGGATGTGATCAGGTCTTTGTCTTTCTCACAAGAAGTTTCTGTTCTTTGGTATTCCAGTAGAAATCTGGGGTAGAGCTACAGTACTAATAATTCCCAACTTTGTACTTATAGAGCTATCACTCAGAATCTGGCAGACATCACCTACCCACCATTTTAGGAGTAGTCTCTAGTGTATAAGATCAGAGGTCTGAACACTAATGATTTATTTCACTTCTATAAATTCCTAAGTTGCATAAGGTTTTAAAATCTGGGACAATAAGCACAATTCCGTATAGTCTACCAGTTGGTTTAGGTTCACTGAATACAGCGTAAAAACCCAATGGGTAAGCCAGAAAGTCCATCTACCCTACCATGCTTCCAGCTGTGGCCAGTAATGCTTTTTTAGGGAAGGATGTAAGGAGGGGACAAACTCCCCCAATCACTCCTCCCAGCTTCCTGCAACTGTAACTAAGTTCTCTTTAGCATCTTGATTTTGGGGAGCTACTCCTGATTTATAAGTTTGCAAGTGAAATTGGAATTGGACATTATAAAGGGAGCAATTTGGCATAATTTATATATAAATAAAGAACTGTGGAACAGAGGCAGCAAGCTGTACTGTTGTTCTCAACTGATACTTTCGAGATTTTATGGCTCCTACTCTGGTTTTGTTCACCTTGAACATTCCTGCTGGAGACATTTTTCCAGTAGAAGGTAGAATATATGCATATAATCTATTGGACTTTGGATGAGGGACCTACAAGGAGCTTTCCAGTTTCCCAATTCTGTATCATACTACTCTAAGACAAAGGTAACAAACAGGTAAATTTCTGGGAGGGACTCATTTCTAACAAGCTAGGAATGACCTAAACAAATCCAATTTCATTTGTTAGGCATTAATTTAGTTCTCTAGAGTTTCAAGAGATTACAACTATGCATGTACAACTCCATATGCAACTATGCATTGAGATTAGAACTGGATAATATTAAGTGGAAGTGGTATCACAGAGAGCAGTCCTGGGGTATGGTCCACTATTGGAAACAAAGGGAAAATGGGGCTGTTTTGGCCAAGGGAGAGGCCAGAACAGTGATGTTTAGCCATTTGCAGTTTTTCTGTCTCTGCTCACTTTCTCTGTGAACTTCTTAAACTCTTTTGCAGTTTTGTGTAGGCTGTTTTTTGTTATTACCTTCCATCCTCAGAGCTGGCTGCATTTCTTTGCTGACAAACATGACCCCTCTCTGCTAATCAATGAAGTTCCCTTAATGACTGTAAATCACGTCAAGATTTGGGGGTAACAGGTGCTACAGAGATGGAAGCATCCCAGTTGGTATCTTACGGGTTTATGAATTTCTCTGGGGTCTTTCAGTTCCATCTGTCTCCCCCTACTCCCATGCCTTTAGTGAGTTCATGATATTATTCTTTTTGATATTTTATCAATCTCAAGAATAACTGTTTCCTTCTTTATTTCAGTCTGAAGAGACATGTGGCTGCTATTAACAGACTAGCTGATAAGGGCATGTTTTTTTGGGATTACGGCAATGCTTTTCTCTTGGAAGCTCAAAGGGCTGGTGAGTAGATCCTGGAGTTGTTAGGTGGAAACAAGGACAATCCTGAATGCATCTTCCCAGCTGTATATTTTGGTAGGATAGGGTTGGCCACTGTGTTATGCTAATTTTTTAGTCTGTCTCTTTCTCTCGTTCTCTGAGATCCCTGACCTTCTCTGTGGCTGAGATAGAGCCTTCATGGGAACTCAGGTGCAGTCTGGTTTTATGTTTTATAGTTTTTCTTCATCAAGTCACTGACTATTAAAATTATTTTATAGGTGCTGATGTTGAGAAAAGAGGAGCCAATAAAACAGAATTTCGATATCCTTCCTACGTTCAGCACATCATGGGGTACGTTGGGGAGAGTTTGGAATAAAGCACTCAAGTCCCTTGTGACCCCTTCTGTTTAGGGGGAGAGTACTACAGAGATTCCACTTAGTGCAAATCTTGCAAGTACTATAAATGATGAAAAGGAGTCAACCATAGCAGTAGGAAAATTGATCTCACAGGTGTTATGCTAGAGTTAGTCTTTTTTTTCTCCACTCTGGAGTAATGCCAGTGTGGTTTAGGAAGATGTCCTGTTGGCTGTAAGCATCATACTCGTGTTTTCTGTTGGCTTCCTTAGAATTACTCCTTGCATTTTCCTGTGTACAGGAGAAAGACCCAGAGGGACATGCTGTATGTGATTAAAAGAAGTAAACTCTGACAGCAGAGTTACTGCTAATATTTTGTCCTGAAAGGCATGGCATATCTTGATAATTTGGTGTAAAGCTTTATCCTTTTTAGAATTAAAAGGTCTTATGAAAGCAGACACCAGATGCGCGAACAGTAAGCTAAAGCATGGCCAAATCAAAACTCTTCACTCCTTTACATGAATAGCTGCATTTTCCCTTTTGTTGCATCAATTTTCCTTAAGCAGTTTTACTCAAGGGAATAGCCAAGTCACAGCCTCAAACTGTAACTATGTGCAACTTCACTTCTAGGTGCTAAAAATGAAGAGCTTGTCTCTTCGGAGCAGTAGAGCTCAATTCCAAATCATCAAAGCCTATGTCTACACTGAAGTTAAAAGCACGTCTGAAATAGGACATTCTTCTGCCCATATTGCCGACTGTACCTCTTACCCAAGCTGTGCATACTGCTTGTAGAAAAAGCTGAGCTCAGGAGATCTGTTGAGGGACTGGGTTTATAACACCTTTTGCCTCTGACTCATGCTTAGCTTACCTATATCATGTGGATAAGAGCTTGAACATAGAGTAAGGCACCAACCAGATTGGAACTCTTCTTCTGGAACTCAACTGAAGTGTGTCTTACTGTCGTGTGTAAACAATGTGGACAGCAAATGAGTCTGGACTCAGGCACTTGTTCAGAACCTACACTTGTCTGATAGTGTAGATGCACTCAGAGTTAGCCTGGGTTAAGGACGAAAACACCAGGCAGCAGAGAGAATGTATTTCTTGAAACAAAAGAAAAATTGCAATTCATCTCATGATGCACTTGTTTGATTGAACTGCCGAACATTCCTATAAAAATTCTGGCCTGACTGTATTTTTATACACCAGTCAATGGCTGCATGAAACAGCACTGTTTAATTTCTCAATTAATGGTCCCTGATGCTTCTGTTTAGATTAGTTCATTGAAAATATTTCAAATTCTTCTGTCTCTAGCTAATGAAAGAAAAGCACTGCTACCAGCCAGGATAAATAAGGAAAGAATTTCAACTATCTCTTAATGAAACATGTTCTCTTCCCAGGGACATTTTTTCCCTGGGATTTGGGCCATTCCGCTGGGTTTGTACCTCAGGTGACCCACAGGATCTTGCTACCACTGACTCAATTGCCATGTCTGTGCTGGAAGACTCTATACGTCAGGGAGGTAAGACACCATCCCATGCCCCCATCACTGGGGGTGCTTTTGGGGAGAAAAGGAAACTGAGAATTGTACAATGTGTGATAGCTTTTGGCTGAAACTGTAGAAAGCACTCTTTTGCCTGTTCCACAGGGGCAGGAAATCTCGCTGTTCTCCAAACCCCTATAAGGAGTGTAACCAGTAGGTAAAACATAAAAACACCATGTAGAGAGGTTATTGATCCCAAAGCTATTGTTGCAATTTTGGCTAAGAGCATTTCTTTTCATTTGTTACAGATTTTCCTGCACGTTGTCACCTTGAAACTTTAAGGCAAACAGTATCTTTCATCGATAGGTCTCCAAGAGTTTTTTTTAAGGAGTCAAGTTGCTTTGCCTCTGTCTCACAGGTGAATGAGGCATGGGAATCTAGGGAGGTTTTTAAGAGGCTAGCAAGCAGATCAGTGGCAGGAAACCCAGGTTTCATGGGTGTGGTGCTCCATCCAGTGTCATTTATTTGTGATTACAATTTTGAGGTCTTTCTTTTTTGTCATTTGTTAATAAATTGACAGCTGTTTCTAATCACTGGTGGAACCAATCTGGAATATCTCTGGATGGCTTTGTATGCTACTCTAGTATCTAGGAATTACACTGTTTCACTCTTCCATATCCCTGAAAGTAGCTGGACAGCAGACTCAGACTTAAGTGTCATTGTCCCCTAGCACTGAAGTCCTCATTTTGAGGGAGTGGAGCTTTGTGCTTCTCAGAATCAAGGAAGGGATCAGAAGGAAACAGATCACAAATCCAAAGCATATTTTATGGGGAGGAGAGCATAATATTTTTATCTGGTAATATTGAAATATTTGTTGCTTCTTTCATGAAAGACATAATTCAGATATCAATAGAAGTGTGAAGATCTTGAATGCTCTCCTATTTGTTCTGGAACAGGTAGCATCGCAAGGATCTAGGGTGGTATTTCTGAAAAGGATATACCGCATTCAGATATGTGTCTCATTTGAAACAAAACTACTGTTTTCCTATAATGTAAGGCTGGTGTCCAGCTTCACCTTCCTCCCAAGAGGTGAATTACTGATAGAGTGGGTCTGACTCTGCAAGGTCCTTAGCTCTGTCTATTCAACTTTACTTAAGAATCATCTTAAAGAAATAGCACTGGAGCATGAGGTATTTTTAATGCAATGGCCCAGAAGTGCCTCCCCTGTTCTATGTCTATTGAAACTTTCATGGTTTTAAACCTGGTCCTTCAGCTTAATTGAAAGGAGGGTGAAATCCAATACTATAGTGCTGGATCTATCTTCAAAAATTTGCAGTAATTTTTCTGCCATGTACTGCAATCTCCAGTTATCTTCTCTCAGGATTGAACTGATGCATGACCTTTGGATGGTTTGCATTGCAAGACTAGGAAATGAATCAGTTACTGTGTGTACAATAGTATATGGGTGTTTATATAGATGGTAATGTAAAGATAGGGAGAGAAGTCTCTTCCACAGACAAAAAGCATTGAACTCCTGCATGATATTCTTAATTTAAATGAAAAATGACATTTAAAAAATCCCAACAGGTGAAAACAGGCTTAAAGGCTATTGGATTAAGCTATTATTGGATTTGCTGTTGAATTTGGCAGGACAATGGGAATAGGATTTCAAAGAGAAATGAAAACAGAATTTGGCCAGAAAATGGATTCACGTTCTTGAGTATTCCACTTGCTGTCCACTCCCTATGGGACCTGGGCTTGGACCAAATTCCAGAGTCTGGATATCCTCACACACACATACATCTAAAATCTGAACCTACCTTTGAATTTTATAAAAGAATCTTTTATGATGGCTGAATGAAAGCTCCACAGAGCTGAAGTCTGTTGCATTCCAAGTCTAAACTTTTGACCTGGCCTTGAGTCCAATGTTAAACATTCTTCTCCTTTTGTGCAGATGAATTTTTGCGCTTAAACCTCACAAACTGTAGAAAAAGTCCTATGTAGTTTTATTATCTGTTTCCACTCCTAAGGTACCCAAGCTTTTAATTTAGCCTTTGCACAAGAGATGCAGCACTGATGATTGGAGTGTAACTCGGATTTATGACCTCTGTGGTAGTTTGAAGGCTGAGCTGATGCATAACAACAGTACAAATCTCCCAAGAGCAAAGGGAGCCAATCTCTGTGTTGATGAGGACTGTTCCTCTGAGTACACAATGCTTTCTAGTATCTTTTAAACCCTAAATAAGTACAAAGGCCTATGAAATACCAGCAGCTTGCCTGACTTCAAAACGTATTCCTGTTGGGGTGGGGAAATGGGGGTAGCAGTTTAGCAAATGGAGCTAATCTAAAGTTAAGGTCTTTCTAGAAAGAGCTGTAAGATTTTTTTCATTTGCAGGAAGTAAGGCTAAATAAAAGGGAGGGGTCTTCACTTCCCCAGGCATAACTGAGGAAATCCAACTTTGGACACACCACAGTTTAGGACAGAATATGACTGTTTATTGGAGCTGGCTGGGAGGGACAGATGTGCTGTGTTGAGATATGTCCTTGTAGCCAGTATTCTCATCTGGCTTCTCTTCTGGATATGTTCTATAGAATTAACAGACAGTAAGATCTTTTCTATAAGTCTGTGCACTGTGAATTATAAAATATGGTAAGTGCTCTCTGAGTTAGCTTATAAAAATGATAGAAAGGAACTAATTCTCTATACAGTTTTCTAGAGCAACTCCTGTAAACTCTCATTAAATATCTATAATAACCTAAGTGAATACTACCCGTTACCTTCTAGAAGATGTTTCCTTAATAGCAGCACAAACCTCCTAGGACAGCACTAGCAGATGTTTCCTCTTTCACTCCCTGTGAAGCTAAGAGCTGACATGTTAATCCTCATTGCAGAGTTTAGAAGCTATGACTCGGAGCCAACCCCTAAAGCACTGACAGGTCTTTTTAGGATCATTAAAACTCTCTGTATGGAAGGCCTGCCTCTGCAGGAATGAGCATATTTTACATTTCCCTTTAACAATGTGTTTAACCTGGATTAGATATGAGTATCTTGCCTTTTCCTCTTTCCTTTTTCTCGTTTTACTATGCATATATGCTGACATATTGCCTAGTGGAAAGACAGTAGTCTTAAACACTCTCCTCAGTTACCGGGGACAATTTCAAGTTTGCAATGTGCAGTTTGTCCAGTTTGACTTTCAAACATAAATTTCAGATTTAAGATTCAGCTGGACAGGGTGCTGGGCCATCTTGTCTAGACCGTGCTTTTGCCAAGAAAGGTTGGACTAGATGATCCTTGAGGTCCCTTCCAATATGGTATTCTATGATTCTGTGAAGTTATACGTACATTATAATTTGACTTGAAAATGAGTGAGAGCTGGAAAGTGATGGGGAACATGCTATCTTGGCATCTGCAGAAATGATTATAACTTGAAGCTCTAATGCACGAGCAAGTCACTGTGGCTTAGCATGTTCCCACATGCCAGCTGAGCCCTGGTAGCTGACCATGTCTCTCAGGACAAGGTAATGTGACATAGCTTAGCCCATAGAGAAAGAGCCTACAGGCAGTAACTTCTTCAGCCATTGTGACCTCATCTGAGCTCACATTCAACCTGCGTGGAAAGGCATAACTGTAAAAGCCCCCAAAATTAAGACAGTAAGACAATGCTTCTGTCCCATTCCATACTCCCTCTCCCTTTTGTTACTCATTTGCTACAGATGGTACCATGCCTACGGAGGCAGCTGATGGTACTGAGGTCACCATGTATCTGACTGATATGTGCCATATTTCACTGTCTTTCACTTCAAATATCTTTATTCTTACTCCTCTTTGGTTTGGCTGATTGAGATGGAATGGCACAGATATAAATGAGAGGAGAAGCTGGAGAATATAAAACCATTATATATAATTCTCTTCTTAGATAACAACATATATATCTAACCAAGGTGTAGGGTGGATTTACACATAAAGTAGCTACTCCATAATAAGTTTTTTTGTGCAGTTTGTGCTCCGTAGTAATGCAAGGCAACATACCTCAGTTTGTAGGATGAGAGACCTCGGTTTTATCTTGGGATAAAAACATTCATGTGGGCCGTTTAGTACAGAGCAACTGCTGTGCTATAAATCTATATCCCAGCATTGGTGTAACTTATCCTCAAGTATGTATTGCCAGCTGCTTCTGAGAATTTCTGCTGGCTGACTCAAAGGAGTTATTTACTACTTGATGCAATACTGGACTGTAGCACCCAATGTCATGGAGTTTGCTAAAACTACTAATTTAGCAAAGTCTCAGAAAGAGATTGGGCATTTAGTAGGCAGCAAGCCAGGTGAACAAAAATGAACATGTAACCCATATTTCAAGGTTTAATTTAGTTTGCTAAAGATCTCAATGGGAGTTATCATTCCAGCTGCCTCCTAGGTGACATCTCATACCTTCCTCTAAATATATGGTACCAGTTATTGCATCAGCTGCACAATGGATTCTATATAGCATTTCCTATATGCGTGCTTGTATCTGACAGTAGAATTTGACTTCCTAGTGCTGTCAGATGAATTAAATTAAATTTAGAGCATATTGCATTCATTTTCAAAACCTCTCTTCTTTCTTGCTTTCTCTTGCAAGCGAGCACATCTGTGAAGCAGCAGTACCATGACAACATCCGCTGGATTCGGGAAGCTGGCAGGCACAGCTTGGTAAGTGCACAACCTCCTTCAGCACATGTGACCACTCCTGGTCCAGAATGCAGTTTATGAATGTTGGAGTGAAAAGCAGGAATGGGCATGAATGAAAACAATGGCTGTAACTCCCAGGGCTGATAACTTAAACCTCTCTCCGCAGCAAGGTTTTAGGGTGAGCTAAAGCAGTTCTTTCCCTTCAGTTCCTCATCTGGAAATGTTCAAATAATCCAGCAATAGCTAGTCTTATATCTGGAGTGAAACACATCAATGATTCACCATCCACCTCATTTGTAACTACCTTTCTTTCAGAGCACTATTCAGAATGTCCTTCTTGGTATGGCTTTGGCCCAACCTCTTCAAGTCTGCAGTTCCCAGTACCCTTTTCAAAACAGGTGATGAGGCCAAAGAATTGCCATCCTTTTGCATTGTGGGAAGCAGGATGCCAGTGAAGCATCCTTTGTTCTTCTAGGGCAGGCTCTCACCGTGAAGCTAACCAGTAACACTGTAGGGCTCATATGTGCTCTCCTCATCTGGAATCCAGATTGGTCTGTGGGGTAAAAGCTGGAGAGGAGCATAGCTGTGCAGGACAGATGTTCTTTGCCATTCTCTGTCTCCATATTTCTCTTCCCTTCCAGTCCACCATCGCCAGTTCCAAACCTCTGCTTCTCCACTGTTGATAAGGGATTTGTTGATGGGGGATTATAGCCTAGCAATCAGGTTGATTTAAAAAGTGGGATTTATTGGACAGTAGCAGCTGAATACAGACATACATCTCACTGATTGTGTGAGTGGAGATAAAACTCAGTTCAAAGAGGGATTTTAATTTCTTTTTTCTGGAAGCTGGGTGTTGACAAAGAAATAATCTGCACTTTCTCCTACAGAAGGGGTCAATCCTGTGACTCCGTTTATCTGGGGCCTGAAGATAAGCCAGTTGCACAGAGAACCTTATCGCTCTGGCATTTTTATTTTCCAGGTTGTTGGCTCTCAAGCTAGAATCTTATATTCTGATCAGAGGGGTCGTGTGTCTATAGCTGTGGCTATTAATCGAGCGATTTCCGAAGGAAGGATTAAGGTTTGTCTATTTTGTCTCGATATGGTCTGGTAATTGTGTTTAATATCTGAGACTGGGGTTGCAGGTAAGAAAGGAGAAGGCTTCAACCGGTGAGAACAGAAGTGCCTGCCGTTTACATGGGACCAGTATTCTGTTAGTATGTGTTAGAGCTCAGGCCTTGTCTCTGCCTGTCACCAGTATTGCGCTATGTAATAGAAGAGAGACTGGTTTAGAAACTCTCTGAAATATGCTACCTTTTATTTCATGGTTGGAATCTGCCTTATTTTCTATTTGGGCATCTACAAGCACAACATATCATGCTGTGATTTGCTGAAAACACAAGGCAGGGACTGTAACTCCTTAGCAGTGCCCCAAACATTAAAAGTAACAAGAGACTGTGCCACTGCCCAGTGCTTCTTACCCTCTGTCCCTCACTTTCAGCCATATTATGGCTACAGCCAGCTCTGCAGTCAATATTCATTTGCATTGCATATCTGAATGAAGAAAATTGTTAGGCTTGATGCTGCCACTCTAGTGCACAATGAGTAATATCTTACTCATCTGAGTAAAATCCCACTGACCATATGTGGTGGTGGTAACAGTACATACTATGGGCAAGATTGTATAGGGATTTTAAGTTCTTCATGAGTATTGTAGGTAGATGTACAATGTGACATCCTGGGGGACCAAAATCCTGAAGGCACCACTCAGTAATTATACCCATTACTTGCTGTGTGTACCACAGCATCAGACCAAGGCATGTTCACTCATTCATTTCCATCTCTTTTACAGCTGAATTACAATTAGCCTTTTTAAAGGGGCAAACTCAAGTAAAACTTAGAATAGATTCTAGCTAGAAAAGGTCTGGTTTTTGTTACTCAGAAAATGTTTGTTAAAATATTTCAAATGCTGTTGACCTTCTCAGGATTCAAAATGAACGTCACTGCAAGCTAGTCTTAAAAAATAAACCTGACCAGACAGAGCACTCCCTTGGAGCTATGACTGACAAGGTCAGACTCCCAGGCCCTTCAGATTTTGTTGCGTCCTTTTTTTGTTTCTGCAAATCTCTGTTCCTCCTCTCGCAAGCTGGGTGCTCATGTCTATTTTCAATGATTTTCTAATTCACTGGCAGCATAAAACAGAGCCAACTAATTCCAGACCACACCATGCCAAGAGTGAATTATTCTTATATAAACCCTGTGCATGGCAAATGATAATCAGGACCTGCAAGCTGATCTAGATTCATGCTGTCAATTGAATTCCAGATCAAGAATAGACTTGTTGAGCTGTATGAAATCACTGATTTTCATTGCTAACCTATTTTTAGTCTTGAAGTCTTCCAAAAGAATGAAAAAGTGTAAAAATTCTTACTGTTAGTTTTCATTTTCAACAGCAAACAAGAACTATTTTTGAATGAAGATTTTTGTATACTGAAATGTCTTCGAAATTTCAGCAAAGAAATGCTCAGATGAAATAACCATACTGCTTCCCCTCTTCTCCCTGCCCTCCTTTCAGGATGCCATTGGCATAAAAACAAGCTCTTGTTCTTAGTTATGAAAGGATGGTGGCTTTCATGAACAGTATGTGAACAACTGTTTTATAATAAATAACAGCAGGTAGAGAAGGTGTTTCAGGGGGTTTAGGAGAGGGGACAAAGCTGAGGTTTGAAATGACTTAAGACAGAAGTGAATTCAGCAAATGATGATCCTCGGTAGTATTGACAGTCCATGAAGGATTCCATTTTCTTGTCCTTGGCTTTTTGCAGGCTCCGGTAGTCCTCAGCCGAGATCACCACGATGTGAGTGGGACCGACAGTCCTTACAGAGAAACGTCAAACATTTATGATGGATCAGCCTTTTGTGCAGGTCAGCAGAGCAGCTGAGGCTTGTCCGTCCGGGCAAACAAGGAAATTGCTTTTAAAGAGAAATAGGGGTTTTTATGCAACATTTTTAAAATGTTTTTGTTTAACCCTTTAATCCCAGTTAATCAGATTTCCTGAGAAGCTTTGTGGGATTTAATAGTGATACAGACATGAATGTGGAGCTAGTTAAATAGGAGAGGTCCAGAACAATGCTGAAAATTCAATGAAGATGCATCAGATTTACCTGAATGTAAATGGAGAGCAGTCTATCTCAGAGGACTGTATCTTCTGTTTGATTTTAATTTTGCACTTCACTGTTTCAAAGAGGTGATCTGAGCAGAATTACAGCTGTATTTTCTTGGGATCCACAAGATCAAAATCAGGTCTATAATAGTATTTTGCTTAAAGCAAAAAGATTCACAGCTGCATTCATTTCATTGCCTGAGGACTCAAGAAAACAGTCTGGAGTTTCTGAAAGGAACTTTTCTGGTCATAAGGGAACATACTTTGATAGTAAAAGCATAAGAATGGAAGTCAGGCGTTCTGGATTAGACTCCAAGCCTTGTTGCTCACTTACAGTGTGACTATGGGCAAATCATGTAGGTTTGCTATACAAAAGGAGCTTTTAATTCTGCATACCTGACCTGAGCTAACCAGACTCTGCTTTAAAGTTTGTGAAATGGTGCTTTAGAAAAATAAACCCAAGAAACATCAGATTGGAGACCTGAAAAAAAAGAGTGAAGCACTAAGCAATTTTTAACTTAAATCTTCCTCAATTTTCCATCCATAAAGTGGAAATTATGATAATAGCTTTAGCCCAGTAGTGTTTCCACATGTCATGAACTGACAATCGCAAAGTGGCTTGAGATTGGAGGATACAAACTGCTGTAGAAGGAGAAATTATGATAGAGGTAGCTGAGCATATTGAATTACTTCCATTTTGGGAATTCATAATAGAACTAAATTATGGCTCAGTTTTAAGGAGAAAAGTTCCCTGCTATCTTAACTGGATTTCCTGATGAAATGAGGCTTTTAGCTGTGTCTACCTGCCCCACTTCAACACTTCTTGAGTATGTTGGCTAGTTCTAATAGGCCAGATGGATAGATGCCTTGAATAATGTTTGGTTCTGACAAGCTGTGAGAAAATGGTGCAGCTGCACAAAGAACGGCAATCCAAAGTAGTATCTCCACCAAAGGGCTTAAGATAAGTAAACCTCGGGCAGTGCCCTCAGAAGAGGGCAATAGAAACAAGGCTTGCGAAACCCCACTGCTCGTCATGCGATGTGTTTTCTTTGCATTTCATGATTTACTTGAACCATTTGCCTTCTCCAAGGGCTTATCTAAAGCCTGTTGACCACTGATTTCACTGGTCTTTGAAACTAGGCCTAACCCTGTTTTACCAGATGAACCTCTGGAGGTAATAAAAGAACATCTTAGGTCTTCCTCTCTCCCTTCTTTCCCGTTGTTTTAACACCACATTTGAGCTGGTTCAGTTGAAGTTGGCTCCTCTCTAGCACACAGGAATTTTCCAGAGTGTTTGCCTGTCTTATTTTGTTTTGCAGTAAGTGCCTCAGTCTGATCCTTGGCAAACATGGGTCATCGCTGCTCGGCAAAGTGTAGTTCAGCACAGACATTTGCACAGTTAGTGACCTTTATCGAAGCCAAGGAGCAGCACGTTATTACATTGTTAGTCCACTTGCCATGCTCCTTGTCCAACATCCGCTCCTATCACGCTAGTGGCTGAGGAAGAAATCTGTACATTTTTAGAATATGGGGATTTTAATCTCTTCCATTCCCTCTTGACAGCACTGTAATTATGATAATTGGGTTATTAAAGTGACATAATGCCAGATAAAAGATGCTATAATGGGGCTTTTGACAGGGTTTCACATAGATTAGTGCTCAAGTAAACTCATTTTTCCATCAGACATGTAACAACTGTGGGTCTGCAAATGTGTCTGGTGGGGATATTGCTGTTTGTCTCTTATTTTTTGCTGTTAAAAGCACAGCAAATGATCTATTAAATCTGTCCTGAATTAAATCTGGACAAATGTTTTCAGTAAATTTTACCCTGTTATCCTCTGTGTGTACCTCTTTCTGTCTCTCTGGTTATATCCTGTAGCACAAATTGTAGTGAACATACAAAATTCTAGTGAACATTTCAGTAGAAATCACACATTTGGCATTAGTCAAATGACATTTGTCTGCAAAGTTATTTTTCTTAATTTTTTTAAAAAAAGAAACTTCCTGTGTGATTTCAGCAGTTCATGTTCAGGGTAAAATTCCCCCATGTCCAAAGAATTGGGGCCAATATCACTTTCATCCCAACTGTGTTCCCGAAATGCAACTCCTTAGCTTTAGACTGGCTTTCTGCACAGGGCTGAATTAACTCTGCAGTCTGACCTGAAAATAATTCAGGCTTCTGAGAACTGCAAGGTGTGTGTAGTTTTCCAGGTGTCCCCCCCATTTTGAAACCCTTCACATGCATGTGTCCAGCCTGTTCTTCCATGACTGAGACATCCCAAAGTAGAGGATTGTATGTCTCTCCACCCTGAGGAGGTATCTCCCAGCTGAGGAGTGGTAGGTTCTTCAACTGCTTGAATTGGATCACAAATGCAGAAAGTGCCAGGGTCCTCACAAACCACAGTGTGAAGTTGGCATTTGCTTCCTCCAGTGAGGGGCAAAGAGTGGGAGGAAAATCTCTCTTGCCTGTTCCTCCCAAGAATGAGATGTCCAGTGTTATACCTGTGAGAGAAGCTGTGAGTAAACCCTGCCTCCAACACTGCCTTCACGCAGCCAAAATCAAGGTGTTAGTGGAATGAGTGAGCAGCACAACAAAAAACCGAATGCAGCATGTCAGAGCCATAACACCTTTCCTCTCCTCCTAGACATGGCGGTACAAAATTTTGTAGGAGATGCATTCAGAGGAGCGACCTGGGTTGCACTGCACAATGGTGGTGGAGTTGGCTGGTAAGAACTTATTTATGTTTCTAAAGCTGGGCTCCGAATCCCGTTACCACTGCTGTGTATGCGTGTGGGGAGGAGAGACAGGAGGGGAACTGCAGAAAAGATGTGTGTATTACTGGATTAGTACAATGTCATGATCATGGGAAGGATGGGTTTGGAGACGAGGATGTATTATAAGGTAAAGTGTGGTGTTGTATGAGGCTTTTTTAATTAATGCCCATATGTCTAGAAAAAGTGTTTTGGACATTGGCCACAGCACAGTTTGGAGAACTTAATTTGCCAAACAAGGACAGTCTGCCGTGGTCTTTTTGAACAGATCCTACTTCCAAAGTTGTCTTCACACATGCACAGCTAGAGTGTTAGTGGATGGATTATGTTTAGGTTTCCCCTTAAGCTGTGTTTAAATCTGTGACCTTAGGACCCCAATATAAATGCCCATGTGCTAAAGTGCAACGAGGGGTTATTGATACAAAACAGCTCAGGTGCCAGCAAACCCCCCAGTCTTCTTTCGCCCCTTGCTTGTGCATGGTAGGATAAAAGACCACAGCCAAGTAAGGACTTGATTAAGCACCTCCTTCTTCACATAAGATGCAGAACTAAGAAATATCTAAACTGAGATGCAGAATGAGAGAAATATTTCGTATGGAGAGGGAAATTAATCTCCTTCATGTGCCACTAAAAGGTTACTCTGGTTTGGCAGAGGTTTAGGGAAAAGGAGAGCCTGGCCACACTGCAGAGTCTTTAGTTCTGGTTTGTTCTTTCCAGCATAGTCCAGCAAAGCCTCTCCCATTTACAGTCATGTCTTCATTTTGTGGTGTTGCCAGCCAAAAGGGGGGCAACCCTCTATTAAATGCTGTAGTGAACCCTCCCACTTCCCTGTTCCATCCAGCTCTGGAATATGCCAACAACAGTAAGCCAAAGAACTTGTAGCAGATGTTATCCTCAGAGACATTTGATGATAATTTATTATTACTCATCAGATGATCTGGATCTAGAAAATATCCCTTCAAGTCAGATGGAGAATTCCCTCTCCTGTACTCTAACTCCTTTGATTTCAGTGAAGTAACTTCTGAATAGAAGGTACATGAGAGCAAAATTGAACAGTGCGATAAGAAGGCTTTCTGAGGGCTTAGACACATGGAGTGAAAATCTGGCTTTACAGACTTCAGAGATAACACACATTGTGGCCAGGATTTTATTCAGAACTTCCATAATTCTGAATTGAAATTACATACCCGAGTATCTGCTTACTCTGGTCATCTCGGACTCCAGAGATAGCAGCAGACTAGATCTGTCTGAATGGCCTTAGCTGAGTTTAACCTTTTAAAATATCTGCTTATGAAATACAAGCAAAGAAAATAACTTTCCACTACATGTTGTGGAAAATATTTGGAATATTTTTATGATTGATAATTATTAGAATTGCTAAAATAATTGCTTATGCCACAAATGTTCTGTGCATCGATGATGTTTAATTCAAAGGATACAAATGATCATATTCCCTATCTCTCTCTGGTCTCTGTAAGGCCAGTCCCTCCTGCACGTTTCTAACCTTCTGAGCATTTCAAAGAGAGATTGGCTGAATGGCGAGACTGCCCTTACTTCTGGAAAACTGGCACTGCCCACACTGCAATTTCAGTTATATTGTTTTAGTTGTTTCTTAAGTGGAGTTCCATCATTAGAAAGAAGCTCTTCCCCAAGGCAGAGCAGAGGTGCTGTCATTTATGTAATACATCAGAAAATTAGTGCATGGCTATTCACTGAAATCAAAATGTCGATGGAAAAACTGGGTTTGGTTATCCTTTTTGACATTTCCTATGGCTGCTTAGTGGCTTGTCATTGTGGAACAGTATCTGCTCACCTTGTTCTTGGGAGCAGTCATAGCCCTCTGTGATTAAATTACTGTGCTTCAGTGAAGAATGCAGAGCCTGAAAATTAGGCCTGTCTCTGCATGAGCCTTAATAAGCCACCATGCTGAGACTCAGATGTGGTAACAATGTCGTGTCATTAGATGCCGTGGTCTGGAGAGCCCCCGAAAGCCATGGTATGACAGGTGGTTCTGCTCGGCTTAACTAATCACGGCACCACCTTGGCTAGTTAAGTGCTGCACTCCTTTGCCTTCTAAGGAGAAAGAGGAATAATTTAAAGGTGGTAAAAGAAGCAAAACCAACCCCCAACCATAACAAATTACTTTCTTTGCCTGGAAGAGACAGATGCCTTTAGGTTTTAGGACCCTGTTTTTCTTTTTCTCTGGAGAGCTAAAAATTCAGCTAACTGCCATAAAGAAATCTCCATGTGGCTGATAAAATCTTCTTGTCATCAGCTGATTTGGAAATGTGAAAGTGCACGCGGAAGCTTATATATATATTTATAAACAAATATGCACATGATTAGAGAGAAATCAAGTTGTCTTTGGCAAGTTTCTGTTCAGGGAGTTCAGAAATGGCAATTGCACTGTGTTCAGCTACCAGTCCTCCCTGCAGAGGCTGGGCTTGCCTGGAACCGCTAACAGATCTGCCATGTTTTCCATATGAGACTAGAGAAGTGCCTTTTACCTGCTTTGATTTTTCTGTGCTATAGCCTTGTGGGACAAACAGAAAAAGCAGGATTAATATTTATTTAGCTGGAATCTGCATCACATGTGCTGTTTGAGAGACTTAAGATTAACGTAGTCTTGACTATAATTACAGCAAATGAATGTTATTCATTTCTTGCTGCCTGTTTATTTGCAGGAGAATGTATATTAGCACAGAGTCTGAGTAACCTGTAGTAACAAAAAGGCAGAAGCAATTTAAGAATCGAACTGGACTGCTGACAGTGTGACATCTTGATTGTGAGAGAGGCCTTGTTTTCTTTGATCACCTTAGAAGGAGACATCTGGAAATTATAGGAGGTAGTTTAGGTCAAAATGCCACATGTTTCTTTAATTACCTGAAAATGTGACCCAATGCTAATGAAGGCAGAGAGCTCCCCTTTAAAAGTGAGAGGTTTTGCTAGAAAATCCATCCTAACAAACATTGGCATTTAGTTTATGAGTGATTTTTAGACAGTAGGACAGATTCTGATGAGTGATTCTGATTTACACTGGAGTAACTCCATGGAAATCGATGGAGAGAGGCTCTAAATTTATGGAGTGCAAGTGAGATCAGACACTGACTGTTCATGCCTAAGCTTCAAAGGATGCTCTTTGGGATGCTGTGCACAGAGGGGATCTTTGCCACTGAAAGAACATCATCTTCCCGTATGGAATATCTTTATAAAGCACTGGTCCAAAGGTCTGGTTTTCTTATTGTCTGATATTGCCAATAGGCTGTCTTGAAGTGTGCTCATGCTGTGATCCCAGTTACATTGCAATGGCATCATTGACATTCATAAGTGTACTCTAGCTTGGTACTTTGACAGTAAAGTGCTAACTTGGTCTCTGTAGCAGAGAAGCAGCAGAGTACGGTGAGGTAACTGGCCCTGGTCTTGATATAATTACATTTGTAATATTGTCATCCAGTCTGGTCCCCTCTTTTGAAGAAGACAGTAACAACATGAGCTATTCAAAAAGTAGAATTTGCAAGAAATGCAGATGTTTGGATGTTTGTTTTCATCCCAAAATGAGACTAAGAGCAGAACTAATGAAAGATTTCACACAGTAAAAAGATCCTGGGAATTAAATTCCAGGCTGAAAAGTGTTGACATTGTAAATTAAAAAGAAACATTTTATTTTGTCAAACATCTCACTTGAAAACATGACTTTGTTTCAAATTTTCCTGTTAAAGATAAGAAACTGATTCATTCACTGACATTCTGCTGTGAGAACTGTCAGTTTCAAGAAAACTGTGCCTTTCAAGAGAAAATGGATTTGTAATAGTGATATATCTAATAATGGTAAAGTGGAGGGAATTCACAGGATGGTACCGTGATGGTGAGATCTGGAGCTCTAAGTTCCTTGCTCAGCTATGTGATATGGTCCTACTTAGCACACAGGTAGTGTGTATAACTAATGAAAGGGAATTAACATCACATAAGTAACAACATTACAGTGAAAATGAGAGTTCTACTTTCAGGAAGATCATCTCAGGTCTGTGAGGCTCCAACGTAGCCTCATTTCCCCATTTCCAGAGAAGCTCAAGTTACTGCTGGAAAAATATACAGTAAGGAACAATTCCTCCCTGGACTGGAAGACACCTAACTCCTGTCTGATTCATGGATATATCTGATGTTATTCTATGAAAACTTATTCATTATATTAACTATAAAACACAGAGGACAAAATCCTGCCTCCAGGGATCTCCATTAGTAGTCTCTCATACCATGTGGTGTTGTATGATATGCCCCGTCCCTCAGGTATTGCTGATGCCGAGTTATAATGCCAGAACTCTCATAGATTTACAGCAACAGATAACTATCCAACTGCATCCACCACTGTTCACCATATGCAACGAAACAAGAACTTGAGTAGGCCAGACAAGATGTTTTGCTCTACGTGTTTTCCCTGTCCTTTTAAAACCAGACTGGTATTTCTCCCAAGTATAATCTGTTAGTTTTAACGTATTTCTGTTGTTCTTCTGCCAATAAGTCTGCTTCCTGAAAAATTGGCACTGATGTCTTTAAACGTCTATGTATCTCATATAAAATGAATGACTGTTTTTGAAATGATCGAGGCAGATGTGCATTAAGTGGTGGTTAACGCTTTTTTAATAAAATACTTATGCTCTCTCATTCGTCCCGAGAGAATATAAATAGATCCATCTGCTTCAATAAGTACACAGTCCTCCTCATGATCCTATCTATATGGCAGGCTCTAGTGTAGCAAACATGAACGGCTTAACCTTTAAAAATACCCTGAGATAGGTAACTCTCCAGCCCATCAGAAGTGCTAAACTTTCTTGTTTCTAGAGACTGCACAGTACAGTGTGCAGTCCTCAGGAGATGTGGCGCAAGCTGAATTTTTGGCACTCCTGCTTGGAGTAGATACTGACTGCTAGTTGGGCATTACAAGAAAGGTGGAATAGGTTTGCTGCAGGTCAGGGAACCAGGCCTTTGCCCTGCTAAACTACCCTTTTTTTTTGGTAAGTATAAGAAGTCACTGATAGTGTCTCTTATTCAGCACCGTTTCTATGTTCTCATCTTTCTTCTTGCAGTGCAACTGAACAAATTAACTCCTGTGAATTTTGTGAGATTGGTTTGAATTATTTTGATTTATTCTCTTACATTTATATTTTTTAGGGGTGAAGTGATCAATGGAGGATTTGGCCTGGTTTTGGATGGGTCCACAGAGGCTGAAGAACGGGCCAAGATGATGCTCAGCTGGGATGTTTCCAATGGAGTAAGCAAAACTCATTATATATGTTCACTTTAATATCTTCCTGCCTCCGGGAATACGTTTATTTAGGTACTCAGGTTCCAGTGCTCCTATCCTTTTTAACTGAATGGGAGTATGAGCACTCAGGCAGTTTTTGGGATCTGTCTCTTTGTATCCCAGGAATAGTCCTAATGGGCTGAGTGACTCATTCTATTCACTGCTTCTAATAAGGGCGGTTATGAGCCTGATTCCAATAGAGCCAACAAGTTGGTTTTTTTGGTTGGTTTTTTTCCTCCAACCAACTTCAAAGGACTTTAAGTCAATAAAAGAGGCTGAATAATTCTTGGGTAAGGAACTTAGTGTAAAGTGTTAGGACCATCCCCTCTGACTTACAACATATTGAAGCCCAATAGTTTCCACGTATCTCAGTTTGTGTTTTGTTATTTTTTTAAGGAGAAAGGGAAGCATGCTTACGATAATTTTGTTAGACATATTGGCATTGTTGTTTGCCTACATAATACAATTGACAGCTATATGAACTTTAGTCTTGTCTATTCCTAACTTCTAGATCTAGGTACCTTGAAAGGCTTGACATTTAAGTGCCAGCTCATCCAGCCCTTGCTACTATTAGAGTTTTTTCATTCCATTAGTGTCCAACCCAGACCCAAACTGTCCGGGTTTAAGACTAGGATCCCACCTCTGAAGTGACAGAGAGGTTTTGATTCAATACTTGCAGGGAACCTAATCAGCAGGACATAGTGACGCATAGTCCAATTAAAGGACAAAACCTGTTGCATTTCAGTCACGAAACCTCACAAGGACCTGATGTATTGAGGGAGCTCTTTGCCAATGCTGACATGATCTGTTCTGTTTTACTTCTCAAGAGAATTGCAGAATTCTTTCTTGCCTTAGACCTAAACATTTTTTTTTCTCCCCATAAGACCTGGCATGACTGGGGGTAGAAGAGTAGGAACAATTTGCACGTACTCCCTGTCCCAGACCTGAAATAACACATTAGTAAACTATTAAGGAAGAAAGAGGATGACAATTACATTAATTTGTAGATTAGAGTAATGAAGACAAACCCTTAACACGCACTGCGTATCAGAGACAGCCTATTAAAAACCCAATAAATCTTTTGCTGCTCTGATTTACTGCAAGCAAAAGCCCCACTCCTCCACACACGTGTTGAAAAAGGACAGTCTGAGAATGCTACCCATATTATATACAAGACTGGAAAGAAACTGGAGTGTACCCTTGAAAATATACTGCCAGGAATAATCATAGGTGAGTGGCAGGGAAATTGAGTTGTTAACTTGAAAGGTCATTTCTAGCTGTTATTGCTATGATCCTGGGAACGTATTAGGCTTACATTAATCATATGCTTAAATATTTTGCTAAATTAGAACCTAAGTATTTTCTTGAACACTTTTGAGTCTGAATATTTCAGACACTTTTTTGCAATTCATAATAGAGATTTGTAAGGCATTGAATAGAGGGAAAGACTTATTTCCTTTGTGCCAAATCTTGACTTTTTTCATCTGGGGAATCTTGCTTGTACACAGATCAAAACGCAGAGCTTTGCTGTTAGAAGAGGCGTTTACCAGTTCCCTGGCTGTCCATAGAATTTCATCCTTATGTGCTGGCAGAGAATTTGGCTCCTTGATTTCATAGTTTGAAAATGCACTGAGTGACATTTTCCTTTTTAAATATTTATCCCACTACAAAAGCACCAATTGCTTAAATGATACTGTTATCTAAAGCAAGTGCTAGTTTTACAGAGCTGGGGTGGAGTGCACAATTATCTTTAGTGAGAGAATTTTGTGAATTTTATAAGGTATCTGGCTCTACCAATGTTATCTGTCCAATGTTATGTTTCTGCATGAAAATGTACCAAGTCTATCCAAATACTACTCATAAAAATGAAGTAGGTATTATAAAAATTACTTCCAAAATCAGTAAGGAAACTAGAAACTGGCAGAGGGTTGAAAGATTTGTTGTCATGAAATTGGGTGCCAGTGTTTGCGCAAATATTGGGTAAGAGGGATGTGGCAAGAGAAATGTACGATTTTTGCACCCATTGATTTTCTGGTCTGACAGGTTGCCAGACGCTGCTGGTCGGGTAATGACTATGCTTATGAAACGATCTGTCAAGCAATGAAAGAGAATGCCACATTGAAGGTGACTCTCCCTCACAAGGTGGTGGATGAGAACATCTTGGAGCAAGCCCTGAAACGTTAGTGGTATTCCTAGTGCAACGTTGTCCTTGCAGATACATTTGAAGTTGCTTCCTTGACACCCTATTTTGCTCTCTGGCCAAATGATAAAAGCCTTGCAAATGTCTCTTCCATGTGAGTTCTTTTTTTCCCCCTTTAACTTGTTAATGGGGCAAACCTGTATCTGTCTGTGACAGGTCCACTGATGTAAGGAATAACCTTTTCGCTAACATATTTGGAAAAACGTTTGCAATAAGAAACTATTCATTGTAAAGAAAGGAACTGGAGTTTTGTCCCTGAAAATGAAATGAAAAAAAATATCCACTTATTCGTGATAATTCTTAAATTAAGGAGACTCTTAGGTCTGGTAGATCAAATGTGGAACGGAAATTGGAACTATTCATTCTAATTCAGAGTTTGCTGCTATCAGCAAAGAGCCATGAAATCCAGTAGCCAAATATGTGGATGTGTAAACAAACTTACTCTTCAGCTGGTGGAGGATGTACTGGTATCACATGTGCTAGACTCAAGCTTTTCTATATCGCCATAAAAGTGTTCGGTGATCACAATAGCAAGTGACCGATAAACTGAAACTGGTTAAGCACAGCTAGTCTGCATGTGTTTTTCCCTCAAATTTTCATCGAAGATTTTCACTACAAGCAGGAACAGAATGCAGTGCCAGGTAAGTGGGTGGAAGAGCCTGAGGGCAGTAAGTACTACACCATTTCCAAACATCTTACAGCAAGGCCAGGAAAATATGGAACAACTCGTGATAAATTAGTGTGAGCCAAATTCTGTGTCAGTCTGAGATGGTGCCATTCTGCTGAATCTGATGATGTGTGCGCTTTGCTGCCTCACAAGGATGAGTTTGTTCTTCTATAGAAACCCATTGCACTTGAGCAGCGTCTAAATGGATGGAAACCTCCAGAAAATCTAGATCCTTAGGGCTGGCTGCTGCTTTTTAATGAAAACACGTGGGCTACTCACCTATTTGGGTGTCAGTGGTGCAATTAGTAAAGCCCTGTAACAAAATGATCATGTAGACTTTCTTTCTGAAATAAACACAACTGATGTGAAATGAACTAAGCACCAAAGACAAGACAGCGTGGGCTTCCTTCACACGGAAGTTGATTATAAAATAAAATAGAGATAGAAAGGTCTTTTTGATCTCCCTTCTTCCTAGGAAGAGTTAGGAAGGCACACCAACCCAGTGTGCCTAGACGCAACTGAAAGAAACCTCATATTTTGCCCCTGAACCTACTATTATATTTGTATTAACAGTAACTCACTGAAGTATTTTGTTCTGATCAACTGTGACGCAGAACCAAAAGTTGAGGCTTACTTTGAGCTCCCTATACACATACACATTGACGGATACATACATATATATTTACAGAAACATGTTACATACACACCTATATATGTGTGTACAAAAATAATTCTTAGCTATGATGTCTCATGCTAAGCATGGCCCTTGCACATGGGCCTCATTCAGACATGAACACAGAGCATCAGCATTCCCCCAGTGTGCACATGGTACTGCACTTGATCTGGTCTGTCACTCAGTCTCCTTGGCACTGTACCCGTTAACCCTTGGAAGGGAAAGGGGTTACACAGGTAAGCCTGCCTTGGCTGCTGCAGATGAGCTGCAGTCCTCAGGACTGTGAGGTCTCAAGACCACATACAACTGTGGTACTTGCCAGGTGAGCACGCTCTGCAACTCTGTATTGCCTCTGGTGCCAAGTAAAGGAAACCATTTATTTTGAATCACAACTCAGTTCTTTACTCTGTTCACGTACTGTATATGTCTCCAGATGAATAGTGAGAGCCTGGCATCTGCTTGCAACTGAACCTTCTGTGAAGTGCGATCTGCAGTTGATCGGAATTGCTATATATTCTGGAAAAAACCACCCATATTGCCAAGTGATACGATTGAGATGTGACTAGTTGTCAGCCAGATTTGACAGCCTTTGCTTTGACATATGTTATGCATTACCTATTATAAATAACCACACTGGACTGGGTCCAAAGTTAGTATCTTGGTATTGTACAAAACCACTCTAGTCTTCATAGCCCAAAAGCACTAGTTTTGTCATGAGGAACAACCAGAAAATACACTGGCTCTTCTGTACTAAGGAATGTAGAGCTGCTCCATAAGTCATCTTAATTCTGAGTTGTAATTCTGAGTTGAAAATCCACCAAAGACAAAATATTGAAGAAATATTTATTATGAACCCTTAATCTTTGTATTGTTTAGTACTGGGGTACCTGCCAGTGTGCTCACCTTCACATCCCAGACAAAAAAGGAACCTTGTTTTCATCCTTATAGCTTTACTGACCAGGGGACATAACCTTGCAGGTACACCCGTGTTGAATGCCACTCAAGTCCCTGGGAGTTTATAACTCCGGGCTACTTGTAGGGAGACATAGAACCGGAATGTATGAGCACAATTCAAGAGCTACTAGTTGAAGTTCAGATTATAAAGTCTTTGTCTATTAACTAGGTAGCATGAGTAAGGCAAAATGGATTACAGAAAAGCAGTGAACTGATGAGCAGTTGGTCGTATTTATGAGTACTCACTGTTGTTTAATTATGAAGTATATATTTTTATGTGTATACATTTAAATCTACTTTGGTCTTTTAACCATATATCTCAAGGACTTAACAAATGTGAACTGAGATTTGCAATACCTTTGGGGAGGCACAGGGAAACAGTAACCTGTTACTGCCTGGGTTGAAATAGCAGGTGGTTTCCAGCATACAGAAACCATAAACAAGGCCAGTGTGAAGATTCCCTTTCTGAGCTCTGCTGAGCCTCATTTTATCTGTTCTCTACTTGTTTGCAGAGAAGCTAGGACTGTGAATGGGCTATTGTTCTGTGGGGATGCTGATGTCATTTTTAGGTAGCTGACCTCATTGCTGGACAAACCCAATACAGGGAGAGCAGTCTTCAAGCCATGCATCTGTAGGCACTGCATCAGATCCAGGCAGTTGATATAGAGGTAGCGAATTTCTGTAGTGAAGTCTCAAGCTTGCCACAGGCTGAAGCATCCTTCCTATGAATCCTAGTACCTTAATGCTTTTCTCAAAATGCAGACACTTGTCCTGAAAAGCTTGTGCCTGGTTGCAGATAGAGGCAAGAGCTTGGTGACAAAGGATATTTCATGCAGGACACTCATATGTCTGTAACTACAGTGGTTTTTAAAGGTATAAAGTGTGTGACGTGAGAGAGCTGTTAGCTCTTCTAGTTAGGGTCTTGTTGAATCTCTCCAGGCTGTGGCAGATGTAAGGGATTTGTGGCTTGATTTTATTTTTCTTTTATTCTTTTTTCTTTTCTCCTTCAGTTTTGACATCCTTCAACCAGGGATGCACCTATGTGTTAAGCAATAAACTCCTGAGCAGACCTTTCTTTTCCTAGGAACATGAAGGAAGGTACTGCAAAAACCTCCCTAGGAAGATCAGGGTAGCTAGGGGCAGCCAAGAACAGGAATGACCCAGACCCAGTGATGGTCAGCAGTGGGGTAAGGGGGATTTCAGACTGCACAGATGGCTGTGAAGGTGCACAGTGGAGCTCTGGATGTACCTACAGCTCTACCACAAGAAGTACCAGCTTCCCCGGAGCCGAGTGTGCCTGGCCAGTGGTCTCCCATCCTTGCCGGTGGAGATTTGATGCAAAAATGCTCGGCAAAAAGGAGAAATAATTTGCCCAATGGAAGGATCACAGCACCATCTGCTGGGACTGCTCCTCAGTCCCACAGCAGGAGGGGGCTCGTGTCATTTCCATGGCAAATACAGGATAATTTTCCCTTTTCCTTAAGTATTGGAGAGCCAGAAGGCAGCTGAACATTCTCCCAAAGAAAGTATTGCCCAAGAATGAAAAAAACTGGTTCATGCATTAGCTGAATTCATAGGGGGTTTTGCCTGGGTTCAACTGACTTCAGCATCAGCACGTCATTTGAGAGCCTCTTTCCTACCCTCAATCTTTCTTGTCAGTTTGTCCTTTTCCCCTCCCTCCTTCACAGCGTGTTCCCTCTGCACAGCACTGCAGCACTCTTTATTGCCCTCCTTCACTCAGGTCCGCTTCTTCTGCGAGCCCGACTGTCTCGGGTGATGGAGGGGCACGGCCATGCTTGGAACAGGAAATTTGCATCGCTCAAGGCTGGTTCATAGTGCTGTTTTCATATTTCCACTGAAGGTGCAGAGGATATTTTGCTAAGGCATTTACCTATTGCAACTTTCCAAATGCGGCTGCAAACTTAGAATTGCTCTGCTCCAGCACAGCTGCTTCTTTGCTATTAACAGGAATAGATACCGGAATAATCCCCAAATACTGAAATAATTCCAACTACGCCACTTTGGCTATCGAGGGGAATTAAAGGCACGAGCTGCTCTGCAGCAGGCC
>NW_008795909.1:9743297-9793381 GCF_000699145.1 Aptenodytes forsteri
GCCTACAAGCTGCGGCGGCACCTGCACTCGCACGACAAGCTGCGGCCCTTCGCCTGCGCGGCGCCGGGCTGCGCCAAGCGCTTCACCACCGTCTACAACCTGCGGGCCCACAGCCGCGCCCACGAGCAGGAGGCGGCGCACAAGTGCGAGGCGTGCGGGCAGCGGTTCCCCAGCGCCGCCCGCCTCGCCGCCCACCGCCGCCGCAGCCACCTGGAGCCCGAGCGGCCCTACCGCTGCGACTTCCCCGGTAAGCCGCCGCCGACCCTCTGGGGCTTGGTTCCCTCCCCTTCCAAAAAACAGCTCGCCCGGGTAAGGATGGGATCCCTTCCCTGAGTCTGTGCAGCGGCTCAGCTCGCTTTTCCTCCCCGCTGCCCCTCCTTCCCCTTCGGATCTCCCCCAGAGTCTCGAGGAAGGGCCCCGCTCCACGCCACCTCAGTTACCAACAGGGAAAGTTTGGGAGCTGGAGGGTGCTGCTGGTCAGCTTACGTGTGGCTTTGTGCTCGTGTGGTGAAACGCCTTAAGCCACAGCACAAGTCTTCAGTGGTATGCCTTAAACCGGACTGCGCGTGTTTTGATTGCCCACCTTGGCTAAATAATTGTAATCTCTGGGAGTGATGTATTAGGATTGCACCATTTGGTTTTACTGTGTGCCAGCATTTAATATCCTGGAAAAAAGAGGATCACGAAGGTCCCCCACTAAGATTTGGGAAGGAGAAAAGAAAGCAGTTTTCCTGATTCAGTTTTGTATCAAGCTGATGCGCTGTTTCCCTTCTCTCCCCAGGCTGTGAAAGAACATTTATCACAGTGAGTGCGTTATTCTCCCATAATCGAGCCCACTTCAGAGAGCAAGAGCAGTTCTCCTGTTCGTTCCCTGGCTGTAACAAGCAGTATGACAAAGCCTGCCGACTGAAAATCCACATGAGGAGTCACACAGGTATTCATGAGGGTGACTTGTACCTGGGGAAGTGCACGGAAGATAATATGCAGAGAGTGGACTTCAGTTTGCTGGAAAAACTGAAAGTCATGAAGGCAGAAAAGGTGACATGAGTTATTTGGAGTCAGTGAAAACATTTGATTCTTGGCCTTCTGGGGGTAGGAGTCCATTGAATGAACTTGCCAAATGCGAAGTAGCTATGGACGTGCAAAGCTGTGGCTTTTGGCATGTGGACTCTGTTCAGAAAAATTATCCCAGCTCTATTCCCGAGTTCATAGACATTCAAAACATTGTGTAAATTCTAATCTTGGTTAAAACAAACAGTTAAAAAACTCTCAGAACTCTCATGTGAAATGTATGTACCAAGGTTTGGAACAGCAAGAAGATAAATTTCAACTCAAGCAAGCACTCCTGACTTGCAAGGACTGCTGCTAAACTGAAATCCAGCCTTTTAATGTTTTAAAGACAATTATGTGTACTCTCCACTGTCCTCTGTTTTCCTGGTTTCATGGCTTTACAGTGTGGGTTTTGCTTTTTTGTTGTTTTTTTTTTTTTTTTAAAGTGTCACTTTTTTTAAGTGAAAGTTCATAGATGTGATGGAAACTAACTTCACATACTTCACTGTATTGTAATCAACATATAATCACAGGTCATGAAAACAGAAAAAAAACATTTAAGCTGTGTTTCTTTTGAATAATGCTACTATTAGTTATTGAAGCACCTTCAAGATAGCTCAGATTAATATGAGATGGATTGGTAATTATCTATGCTCCCTGATGCATAGGGAAAGGTGTGATGGCCTTGAGTTAAAGACGACTCATTGTACGACGGGGAAGGGGCATCACAGTACTCTGCAGTGAATTGCAGGAGAGGGTGGTTGAGTCTTCTCGTTTTAAATTAATTCAATTCAAGCAGCTCTTGAGATTTTTCTAGTAGCAGTGTCTATTTCCGTATTAGATCATTAACATAACCTTTCTTTGCTGAAGGTGAAAGGCCTTTTATCTGCGACTTTGAAGGCTGTGGCTGGTCTTTCACCAGTATGTCCAAGCTGCTGAGACATAAAAGGTAGCCTTTTCTGATTATACTGTCCTAAGTCACTTGCTGTTTGTTTGTTTGTTTTTCTTCCAGTACTTAAGCAGCAGTGGGTTTAATCATGCCAATGGCAATTTCCTTCCCTTGTAGGAAACACGAAGATGACAGGAGATTTATGTGCCCAGTAGAAGGCTGTGGGAAGTCCTTCACAAGAGCAGAACACTTGAAAGGCCACAGTATAACTCACCTTGGTACAAAACCATTTGAGTGTCCAGTAGAAGGTATTGTTCAACTCTTGTATGTACTAACTGGTAATCGGTGTGTGTACTGCCTAAAGATGGTGTGCCTTTTCCCCAAACGCAAGCTTATTACAGGATCAGAGCAATTCAGGGTGAGTCTTATAACAGAGTTTGAAGAGGTAAAACTCAACAGAAGACGCGTAACTGAATGAGTGATCATTCTCAAATTTATGGATTGCAGAGAAAACGGTGGTTCATGCTCTAGCTTGATTTTGTTCTTTATGATGATCAGAACTGCTTTATTCTGGAAAATCCTGCCTCTGATACTCAGTTTCTGCAGTTCAGCTTTTTCACTTGATTCATCAGAAATAGTGAAAAGTGGTCCTGTCCCAACACCTTCAAGGCCACGTTTTGCTGTTGTGACATGTCATCTCGAGTGTTCAATGGTTGCACAGTGCTAGTCTCTGCTGCTGGGGTGGTGGATGGCCATGTGAATGGTATCTGTTTTGGTTGTACAGGAGCCTTGCTGACGCATTTCTTAGCATTACCTCCATCACTTCAGTAGGACTCCAGGAACAAAGATTTTGGGTCTGATCTGGGATATTCTGCTTCATAAAGTAAAGCAGCTCTACTTGGTGATTGTTTCTCCTTCTAATGGTTATGCTAGCAGTTGTCATGAAGAGTTTACATTTAAGATGCCATAGCGGGGAAAGGTTGTGCGTTACGCTGAATGACTTAAGGGTTTCTTGTTGTCAGAAACAGGTTGTTGAACTATCCTACCCACTGAGATGTCCTTGTTGTAAAACGAGGAAACGTGTATTTGGCTTTCTTCTGATTCCTGTGAATGTATGCATAGGTGCTGCAAAATAGCAAATAGAGTTCTGCAGAGCTACTCTGATTGGTTTTCTTAAGATACTAAGTATGAACATCAAATTGAAATTAGATGAAACTTTAAAGCCTTGTATATCTTCTTGTAGGCTGTTGTGCAAAATTTTCAGCACGAAGTAGTCTGTATATTCACTCCAAAAAACATCTTCAGGATGTAGACTCGTTAAAGACTCGTTGCCCTGTATCAAGCTGTAATAAATTGTTCACTTCCAAACACAGTATGAAGACACACATGGTCAAACAGCATAACTTCAGCCCAGGTAAAGTATTTATTTCAAACTATAGGAGGGTGCAATGGAAAAACTTAAGTGTTTTATTAAGGAAAATGTGTGTTTACTGATGTTGAAATCTGAGCCCCATTGATGTGAATGGCAGAATCTTCACTGAGACTGGAGTTGGTTTTCCCCCCACTAAAATTTTCCGTGGGACTTGTAACCGAGTGTCAGAAAGTGAGACTTGAGCTTGACCTGTGTGAAACTGTGAGAAATTGCAGCTCTTTTGAATGAGGTAGAGCTTGTCCTTCTCCATGCCATCTGTAAAATATGAGCAAGGACTAAAAGCACTTCTTTTCGCACTCATTTTTCCACTCCTCTATAACCTAACTTAGTCTGGACTGCCTTAGTGTTATCTTTTGGCAAGTGCTTTTGCAACTGAAATTTCTCAGTAAAGGAGTGAACTTATTTCGGTAAGCTGCTTTTCTTTAAGTCTGCTTTCAGGGAAGTTGGGAAGTGTTTTAGTAGGCTGAGAATCTAGAGTTTTAAGCATCCTCCTTTGATCATTCATATTTTTCCTCCCCGCTGTCTGATGAAAGGTCTGTCTTATAACCAAACCCTTCTCTTCCAGATCTCCTAACTCAGCTTGAAGCAAGCAGCTCCCTCACACCCAGCAGTGAACTCACTAGTCCGGGACAGAACGATCTCAGCAACATAGACCTTGTATCCCTGTTCTCCAATGTGTCTAGTAGCAATTCTGGAATTGCAACAGACATGGCGCTAGTGAACTCTGGAATTGTCACGATCGATGTTGCTTCGGTGGGCTCAACGCTCGGAGGAAACCTGCCTGTCAGTAACAATTCTTTAAGCCAGGCAGTTGATCCCTTGATACTGGTGGCTAGCAGCGATATGCCACAGAGCCTGGACAGTTCTCTCTTGCTGGGAACCAGTGCAACAGTTCTACAGCAAAGCACTTTAAATTTGGATGATGTACAGACTGTCAATGCAGAAGCCTTGGGTTCGCTAGCATCTCTGTCGGTGAGGAATTCCAGTCAAGATGTGCACGGTTTGACGTCCAGCAATAATTTAACAATTGACACAGCCACTTTGACTCCTTCTAGTAGCCTCAGTGGTACCAATGTGCCTGAGTTACTAACACCAACTAAAGTTGAACGGAATTTGCTTCCTAGCTCGGACGTTGTTGGTCAACAAGAGGGCAGCAAAGTAGTGACACAGTTTGTCTTCTCCAACCCTCCAGGGAGCTACAGTGCACAGAAAGAAATGGATCTTGGCACAGTGACTGGCAGCTCATTTTTGGTATGCAGTAACTATATTCGTTTTACCCCTAGATGACTGAGACACCCTGACTGTGGGGATATCCACTGCTACTTATAGGGAGACCTTTCTCAGATTTTGCGGATCATGCATTTTGGGTTTTTTTTGATGAAGGATGTAGAACATTATGTTGAATAGTGTGCTGGCAGAAGTAGATTCGGTGTGGTGATAAGTTCTCTTAAGAAACACTGGAATTCTGGTGGGGAGAGTTAAGGGAGAACCTTTCAAAATAAGAGATTAAAAAATAAGCGGTCATCTGTCTGAGGATGAAATGGAATTTACAAGAATACCCAAGAACACGTGGTGTCTTGTGCATTTTGTTCCAGGGAAAGATTTGGGCTGGGAGAGTAACTGAAACATTTTCATCTCGGTCCTCATTCCCGTTTTAAGTACTCTTCCCTTTCTGCTTTACTATGTTACTGCAGACTTAACTGTTTATTTACATTGCAAAGTCAACGTTTACCCTGTTAAAATCTGAACACTTAGAAATGTGGAGCCAACTTCCTTTTGTGTCGAACTCCAGATATTAAGTACATACAGGGAATTTATTGAAACGTTAATCAGAAGAGCACAGGAAATGAGAATTCAGTGTTTGCAGTGTAAAAGATAACTGCAACTGAGAACTCATTAGTCTGTGTTCATTGTCTTGGTTTGTTCTTGCATTCAAAAAACTTTGCATCTCTTGGGGTTTTGTTTGTTTGTTTGTTTGTTTGTTTTACTAGGAGAGCAGTGGGTCTGCGAGAACAGACTACAGAGCCATTCAGCTAGCCAAGAAAAGAAAGCAAAAAGGGAATGGGAGCAGCACAGGTGAGAAGCTGTTAATTTTGTTAAATTTACTAAATACAATTATTTAGGATTTTTGGCAGTGAAATGGGAGCAGGTATCTCAGTACATTCTTAAACATCCCATCCGTTTTATTGCTAGTTAACATAATTATGCATGTGGTGTACCATCTGTTACTTAGGATAACCACATTCTGTGGAATATCAGATTCACAGTAAGTTTACAAAGAAATCTGCACCATATGTTTCGCGATTGTTAACAAGACACTATCTCTCCATCTCTCCCTCTGCTTTTTATTTTCTTATTAAAACAAAAAAAAAAGGTCACTTTGCTTTCTGTTGTTTATGCTTTTGGTCTTACCTAGTGGGTTCTCTTTTACCCGGTACAGACAATGAAAACATCAACTGGATTTGTTTTGCTTCTGTGTGTCACTTAGTAACAGTGTGTATGCAGCGTTAAGGAATCTATTTCTTAGTTATCTAGAAATACTCAAACCTCTCAGATTTTAGCCATGTAGAGAGTTCTTGTGCAGGGTGAGGTTTAGGTCATGATTTCAAATGTGTCCTCTTTTTCTTAAACTGTAGTTTGACTCAGACATGTCTGATGTGAATTATACACCGTTACTTTGCCAGATCAAACGTGGTCCATGGCTCACTAGACTTGCATGAGCTCAGGCGTTTGAGTTGTGTCTACCCTTGGTGCTGGGGTGGAACATCATTCGTGTGTGTGTGTGTGTATATATATATATACAGTTTAGTTCTTCCTTGCTGTCTCTTACTACCTTCCACCTCTGAAAATCAAGGTGATAATTTTTAAGGTGAGTTAAGAGACTAGTTCTGAATTGAGCACTGTCATGTTTCTGTATTTGTAAAAGGTATACCTGCATAAATTCTGTCTGGTTCAGTGAATCATCACACGGAAGGATAACTGCTTTGTGAAGCTAGTTCTAAGTGTGCTTGTATCAAACATGTGCATGTATCATCAAACATGTCTTTTGGACATTAGTTTAAAAAAAAATCGCGCTTCATCTGCATGTCTCCTAAAGTGGCCTCAGAAAATTCCTATTTCTGTTCCTACTCAAGACTCCCATAGTCCACTTCTCACCAGCTGTTGCCTTAATGCTACCATGTGCTTCTCGAAGTGGTCTAAAGAGTCTTGTATTTCTAATTGGTTTAACTAGGGTGAATAAACACTGTAGAGCAAAGTTCAGTGTTTAAAAAGAAGTTATCCAAGCCTTTTATTTACTCTAGATTTAAAAAACAAAACAAAAAACCCTGAAACAGCTTACAGGATTGTATTCCTACATTTATTTTGATTAGGTTTTTGGTTTTCAGCTTGCGATACAAGCAGCTGGTTCGTCTTGTTTTAAACTGAAAAATGCTTAAAGTTGTGATAGTTGTACTTCTGTAGCCTGTTCTACCTAACAGTCCTTGAAATCTTTCTGGAAATAGATGAGCTTCACTATGCTCTTTTTACAGTTTGGAAAAATGATATACATGACTTCTCAGGAAATGAGTTGCAAAATTAAAAATAGAAAATGCAATTCTACTTCCTAATTCCATTCTGTAACTCCACAAATATGCTGATATTTCTGTGATACCAGAGGGGTGAGCCCTAAGCTTAGCAGTTTGTGATGTGGTTTTAATGGCATTCATGTAAAAAGATGCTCAGTCAGCAGTTGGAGTTCATCAGCTGATTGCTGTCTGGCCTTTTAGCAGTTATCAGATGGTGCTTAATTATATTGCACTGTTCCAGGCATTTGCTGTGTAGTGTAAATAACTGCATAAAATTGAAAAATACTGGCAGGAAACTCTGGCAAATTGCTTCTGACCATCTAAATTTTAAAATTGCTCTCTTTTAGGGGCATCTGGCTCTGGTCAGAGGAAAAGCAAGGGTGGTAAAGTAAGCCCTACCAACTTTTCATCATCCACTCCTGGCAGTCGACTGGGTGGCAACATAGTTCTGCCAAACGGAGGGCTGACAATAAGGGACCCTGCCACTGGAGCCCAGTATGTGCAAATTCAGCTTCTTCAGGTAAGAGCTGAGGAGGAAAAACATGCCCATCTTCTCTGTTACCCAAACTGACACATTTATGGAAGAATCTGACTCTCTCTGAACTCAGGTACCCCTAGATGGGATCTTGAGATCTGCAGTATGTACCATGTCCGTTAGGGCACTTGCCCACAAGAAGCACTTTCCTGGGAAGTTTATATGAAATTGGCTTTAGAGAGGTCTGGAAATGCCTGAAAACAGAGCTGGTTCAATCATGCAACTGCTGGGGGCCCAAACAGATGCATTGTGGAAATGTGCAAGATGTTTTTATTTGGTTTAGTACTAATCTTCAGTCCAGCCTGGAACACAGGGGCACTGTAACTGCGCAGAACATCCTGTTCAGCTTCTTAGGCTGGATACACTTGGCGTAGGAAACACTGTGGTGGAACTAAGAGCTTTAGCAAACTTTTGTTTTGCATGTGAGAGTTGTGATCCTTCAACGGCTTAGGATTTTCCCAGTTTGGACAGGCAGTTATGAGAGCAGCAAAACAGGTGCTACATTCCTGTCCCAAAATATGGGGTAATTGTTTTTCCATAAGGAAAGGATTACAAGCATGTGTTACCTTAGAGGATGCACGGGAGTATGACTTTTTCCTCCAGTCTTTGTTGACACCCCCCCAAATTCTTACATTACTCCGCCTCTCTCTCATTTACAAGGTAAATGAGACTGACATGAAAAGATTCCTGCAAAATGAAGTTTCAGCCTAAACTGTTATTTTTCTAAACTGTTGAAATGAAGGTTAAGATTTTTTTCTAAAAATACCTTAGTAGTCTATGTGGGCTGATCAGTGGAGCACGGCAGGTAATATGGTTTTGGGCAGGTGTATATCTGTATAATATCCAGAGTGACAGTAAGTTCATTCCACTTTATTCCTACCAACACATGGTATGGAGGAAGCTATGGGCAGAGTTCTTCCTCTGTCTATTTTTCTGGTGGGTGTAAATGTTTGTAACTTTTATGTTAAGTATCAGTTTCACACAACATGATGAAACGTGTTGCATATTTCTGAGTGTTATGTTTGTTGGAAGATGAGCTGTTCCTTCTGTTTCAGTTTTCCAAGTTGATTATGATAGGATAATAGGTTATACACTGAGCTAGGTTCAGATTTAAGTGGTAGTTAGCTTTCCACATACCTTTGTGGATCTAGGCCTTACTAGTACAGTGAAGTAGCTTTATCAGATTTTTTTTTTAAGATTGTGAGGCTGAGTGAAATTTGCCGTATTGTGCTGAGATGCTTGGGGGTCTTGTAACCACATCATGTTTCTGCATTCACAGGATGATTCCCCAGGAGAGGGAGATTTGCCCTTTCAGCTGAGCTCTCAGTCCTCCTCGTCACATTCTCAGCTTACAGTGGATTTACCTGTTCACATACTTCAGGTACAGCATGTCAGAGCTGTTGGGTTTTATTGCCTAGCTTGAAAGGGAGGAGAGTTTACTGTGAACGTTGGTGTTCTGCCTAATGAAAATACCTTGTTTTCCACTAGGAGTTTAATTTCACTTACAAGAAGCAGTAAGCAGAGAGCTGCACTGCAAGATTTATCTTGTGTATGTTACCAACCTTTGACATACCATAGGTGGTTGTTTTTCTTCCTCTGTTACTGAGTAATGAATAACTAAATGTTACTCATTACTGAAGGGCTCCATTCTTGTTTTCGTGATCCCATACTGCAGATACTAAGTGGGTCAAGAAAGAGGATCAGAATTGATATGTAACAGGTTACAGGAAGGGTGGGAAGAGGAAAATAAAATCTTGAGCCTAGCTTTCAGAGCAGCGTCTATATGGGAATGGCAGTTAGATTAAAAAGCCTGCTTGCTTCTACAGTCTTTCATTTCACTACTTGCCCTTGTTAACTACTGAGTGTCAGTGTTGTTTGAACGCAGAAAGCTTCATATAGCTTCTTGCATAAACGTTTTGTTATCTGCTGTTCTGGTAAACTGCATATTAATGAGTAGGAGCAGCTGAGAACCACGCAGCAATGAATGATTAGCGTGTACATAAACCACATTTTCTACTTGATCATGTGGGGCTTTGGTTTTGATACTCTGCAATGCAGTTATTCTTACCAAGTGTGCTTCTCCTGGATAGAAAATAAAGCTTTTGTATTTGAGAGGAGCATCTTACTGTGATAAACCTAGAAATAAAAGAAGAGTACTAGGATCGTTGGCCACAGTAGAGAGTTAATAGAGGAAAAGCAAATAGTGATTTTAAATTTATCGCTGTTAGTAATGCTCATCTGAAGTGTTCCAAACGAAAACTGGAGCAGCACTGTTTGAGTGGGTCCCCAAAGTAGGAAAGCTTTAGGTTTCTTCTAAACCATTCAAAGCATTTCTCTGGTCTTGGATAAACATCAAGGTAATCTTACTGATATGCATTAAAAGCATCTAGGGGTGAAAGCACTGAACTCTCATGCTGTCTGTTTGCTTTAACAGGAACCACACAATTCCACTGAAGATGATGCAGGTTCTGATAACTCTCAGTTCACTGGAAGCACAATAAACTTACAGGATCTGGAATGACCATTATTAAGAACAGTTACTTGAAAACAAATTGGGCAATCATGTCTTGACAAAGTGAGATAACTGTGTGGGTCTTTTTCCAAGGAAAACATGAAAACTAGGAGTACTTGGATTATGGTTGCACTCTTCGCAATTTGCTAAGGACAGTTGCAGCTGAAGGATTTTCTTAAAAAATGTAAATCCCACTTGATGTGCCTGTGTAAGATACCCTGTCTGCCTGGTGGTTGGAGAGACTGAGGCAGACTGCTGTACAGTGTTGTTTCAGGGAGAAGTACTGTATTATAAACTTCAAACTGAGGTAATATTTACTGTTTTCACAGGAAAGCAAGTATTCTACAGCTAACAAGTACAAATTTATAATCCTGCCTACAACAGTTAAAACTTTCCTTGCGTTGGTCTCCTGCTGGAGCCAGTGGCATCGAGGAATTAAGAGCTAAAATTTGCAAGTGTTTTCCACACACAAAAAAATAATTGTTTTGGCCCCTGTGTTTTGGCAGAAAACTGGAATGAAGTGTCACATGTAACAAAATTAATGTCCTATGCCATGAAAATGCTCCAAAATCTTCATTTTAGAAAGCTAGATTCTAACTGTTAACTTAGCTGTGAATCAGTTTGTAGCTCATGTTGAGTTTCTCCCTTTCCTTGCTCCTGTGTCCCAAATACTTTGCTGAATTCTTCCAGCAAAACTTGAAAAAGAAAACTGCAATAGAACTGTACTCACTGTAAGTAATTAGCTAAGAGTCCAACAGCATCTGAGAGAGGTTCGTTCTATCTTTATGTTCCCTTTTTTGGGAGGAATGTTGACTGTCACGTAAATTTAAGCACCTTGATTTTTATCTCACCTATGAACTGCTGCCAAGTTACCTGTAAACTGGCCACTACCTTTTTATTTTGGGTTTTGTTTTTTCTTTTTTTTTTTTTTTTTCAATTGAACACTGTTTAACACTTCTCTTTATTGATACGCCAGTGTGTCACATGCACGTGGAGCTTCCGGCTGGTTTACAGAATATGCAGAGTATTTTATGAGGGGAAAAGAATTGTTACCTGGGAAGATTTGCCCCTTGCCCCAACTGCAGTTTCTCTTGGGGGTGGGGGGAGAGGTTGTATGTACTGTACTTATCTGGATTGCAGACACCTAAATAAGTATAGGGTTGTATAGGGAAAAACCCCCTTCTGGTTACATTTTAAGGTAGTAATTTAAATGTTTCTTATGGTGATGTACTTAACACTTCTTCTTTATTGATACGCCAGTGTGTCACATGCACGTGGAGCTTCCGGCTGGTTTACAGAATATGCAGTTGTCAGAGTATTTTATGAGGGGAAAAGAATTGTTACCTGGGAAGATTTGCCCCACTGAAAAACTGCAGTTTCTCTTGGGGGTGGGGGGAGAGGTTGTATGTACTGTACTTATCTGGATTGCAGACACCTAAATAAGTATAGGGTTGTATAGGGAAAAACCCCCTTCTGGTTACATTTTAAGGTAGTAATTTAAATGTTTCTTATGGTGATGTACTGAATGCCTATAAAATTACGTATAGGAGTTTGTTAAAAGGGTGTATGTACTGTTTTTTATTCTCAATGAGGTGTGTGTGTGTATGCACGTATGTGGGGTTTTTTGTTTGTTTTTTTTTTTACAAAGTAAGATATGTCATGCAGGAGAACGTTGTGATCTTTCTAATCTTGCACATATTTATTTATTTTACAGTTATACTGATGTTGAATTCACATGAGGTCATTCAGAAATGCTTTTACTTCCTGTGCCTTTTGAACTATGTATGTGTCCAGATAAATGCTTTTTTCGGTTGAAGACTTGGAGAGGGAAAAAAAGCATACAGGTTACATTCAACTTCAGATCCTGATTTGTAGGCAGTATTATATCCTCTGGTTGAACCAGTTTTATTTTTCTATCTTTAGCTTAACTGAGCATTGAGGTCTCTCTGTTCCTCTCATTCTGAGTTTACAGCTTATGTCCAGGGAATCTCTTAAACCCTCTCAGGTTGGGTTTCCAAACCGAACTAATTGGTAGATGAGATCATCTACCTGGTGGCTGTGACTGCAGCACGGAGTCCACTCCTGAGAGGTAGAAAAGATGGGGAGGAATCATGCTGAAGGGACTACTGGGTCTTGCTCTGGTGGTCACCATGCTCTCCCTGGAAGCTGAGACGCCTCGAGCTCCCAATGCCTGCATTATTCTGTTCTCAAGGACCATACCAGTTCTTAATCTATTAAAATGGCCAAGGAACACTCCATCTTTTTATGGGACTTGCAACCAAATCTTTCTACTTCTGAAAATGTACCTCACTCAGCTTTGTAAGTGAATGTAAAGTGCTAACCTCTTGGGGCCGAAAATTGGATCACTTGGCTTGAACTCCATTGCTGGCAATGGATACCTGAAGAACTGCTGGTGCAAAAGGGTTAATAAAGCTTTTTTTTTATGGTCAGTTTGTCACTGGGTATTGTTCTTTGTATGGATGCATCTGACACAAAGTTAATTGCTAGCAGCTTGATTTCTGCAGAGCTTGTGTTTTTCCTTCGCTTGTGTCTTCTCCACAGTAGTGGGGTAGAGTCTGTAATGAAACCCCTCCTTTGGATTAAAGCGTAGCCTGCATTTTTTATAGTCCTTCAACAGATTTGCGATTATAATAGATGTCTGGCAGGTGCCTGGCTTAGTCATGCCTCAACAAAGATTGTTACCCAGGACTGCGATAGAGCTCACTAGTCAGGTTTGTAGGGATAGTGCTGTTTGTGTTCAAAAACTGAATGAGAAAAGCATTGTTGCTAGCAGGAGCCTGAGAAGCAAAATGAGAGAATTTTAATTTATTTTTTTAGGCAAAAGATCGATGGGAGGAAAAGGGGTTGCCTGACACAGCAACTTTCCCTGGGATCTTAGGGTAGGAGAAGATCTTAGGGTAGGAGAAGAAGGGAATTTCATGGGACTCTGAAGTTCATCAACTGAGCAAAGACTAACAGAACGTAGATCTATGAAAAACTTTTTCTAGAGCAGCATCAGCCCTACATGCTGTGGTTAAGGCTGTGCTGTCAAGTGAAATAATAGAATTGTTCTTCCTTCTCCTTATCCATTTGTTCTTGGCTGTGCTTTTTCTTCTCCTTCCTGGCAGGGGGGTTGGAACGAAACACCAGCCTCCTGCCGCTCTGCAGAGGAAGAAGAGGCACGTGCATCAGTGCCGTGTTGGAGTAGCATGTCTGAACCATGCAGCTAAAGCTGCTTCATGCTGCCAGGCTCTCCTGCTGTGAGGGTCCGTGGCCCCTTGCTGTCTGTTTTTTAGGCAGGTTTCAGTGTGTCTATAAAGTGTGTTTTTTCTATTAGAAAATGAGTGTGAAGCACCTGAAGGCTGTGCACATGCTCGTGCTTCAGCTTGCTACAACGTACTATTGCACCTGCAACTGGTTTCTGGCTAAAGCCTTATTTGTACTATCTCAAGAGGAAGGCAAGTTGGAAGTCCGAAGAAATATCTGAGGGAGCCTGCAGAACCCTCTTATTTTATCTTGGGTAAAGGGGCAGGGACTCATGGTGCCTGTTCTCAATCGCCCATGCTGTCACCGGCTTGGTGTGTGACTGAGAACTGGGATGTCCTCGCTGTTGTGTTGGCCTGTGAAACGTGCAGCGGGAGCCATGGCCTGAAGCTCTGTGCTGTGCCTCCTGAGGGGCCAAAGCTCAGTTTGGCGTAATGTGGAACATGCCAAAAAAGGTATGGTTTGATGGCATGGCTGAGCTGATCTAGGGCCTTGCTCCCGTTATTGGGAGTGTCTTGCTGCTGCCTGGTTCCTCATTTGCTGATTTGCATGCTTTTTTTAATACTGCCAAGTTAACAAGTTGAAATGAGCTTACTGAGAAAATTGGCAAGTAATGGAGGGGGCCATGTGGTCAAGACAAGGATAGGAGAAGGACGAGGGAAGGACACTGAGCTAGAATAACTTGCAGTATAACTGACTTCCCAGCAGTTGCTTAAGTTACATCAGTCCTGTAAATTGGGCTACACCTGAGTATGGGTGCCATCCCCACCCAGCTACGAAGGCCCCTAGTAACACTCTTCCCTTGAACGCTTGATGCTCAAGTACCCCCAGCTTCTCTGAAGTGGGCTGTTGAGGCGAGGTGTTCCTATGGATTACTGCGCTTACCTCTTTTTTTATAGTTGCCTGGGATCTTTCCAGGGCCCTTTGCAATCTTTCCTCCTGCTCCTGCTTCTGTTGTCTCAGCTTTTCCTCTCTGAGCCTTTTGAAGGGAGCAAATAAAGGATGGGTTAAATGTGGCGTGCAGCTACACCGAATATGCTTTTGGCACACAGCATCAACATCTAACATTACATCTTACATCTAACAGTGTAAGACCACCGGAGCACAGGGGTTTGGTATAGCCAATGCTGGAGTCTGTTGCTGTGAAGGTGGTAAGAGGGGAACACTTGCTGCAGTTGATCCTACTCTCCGGAGTGAGGGGTGGAAAAAGCATGTCAAGCTTTGCAAATGGAGATGTCAGACGGTTGTTCTCTCTTACAGACATGCTCTGTACCACCTTCAGCAGGTGCTTTACGCTCTACAGTTGACCAGGATGCTCACCAGCTTTGTGGCTGAATGATGCTTATTGTGTCTTAAGTTCTCACCAGTGCAACCAAGTCTGTGACGTACAGATGTAAGAGGGTTTTACATCCATGGAGCTACACTTTGCCTAAATGGGCACAGTGGAGGCTGATACTGTTAACTGGCTCCAATTCCCTATGGAAATGAAGTGCTAGAACAGAAATGGCTCAAGCTATGGAACACTGCAGTGGAAAGGAAATGAATTCTTGACCTTGTGATCTTCAGGAAAACTTTTAAATGCTCTTTGAAGCTTTGTTTGTTTGTTTGTTTGGGTTTGCTTTTTATTTGCGGGGGTCAGATTTCTTCCTGAATTCTTCTCCTCCATCCCCAGTGTGTCTTCTTTCTTTGGTAAGTTAAGAGTGCAAAACCATTCACAGAACATCGGGAAGAAGCATCATACCCTTCTACTACAAAGGTGAGGAAAGATGCAGAGAAAGAGAGTAATGTCACTGTTCTGGCTTTAAACCCTCGCACTATTTTTTTTTTCCTCTGCTGGATCTGATTCACCTGAGGATGGCCAGATCCAATCAGCTGTCCCGTTGCATCTTTGCTGTTTCTGAGGGGAAATTTCATGTGTGTAACTGAGCCAAAAGGAATGCGTCTCATCTCAGAAACTAAATTTATTGTGTTAATTGGCTACTATTTAATTTAATAATACAAGTTCAACTTGAGAGTTTTGTAGAAGAAGCATTTGAAAGCTGGCGTTGCTGACAAATGCCCTTATGTACCTATTGAAGCCTGACAAAATATCAAGGCATGTCAGACTTTTAGTGTGTTAAATAACTACAGAGGAGTAATTTTCTATTTAATCAGTTTAAATATTGTTACTGCAAATTGCCTTCTTAAAATGATGATTCTCTTCCAGATTTTGCCCTTTTCTAATGTAGCTTCCAGGTCTTTTCTAATGTAGCTGTGGGCTGCTGCTCGCTGATCGGGAGATGCAAGTACTATGAATGTGAAACCCTTACAGAAGTAAAATGGGATGGATTGGTCACATGGGCTTTCAGATTGCTGTTACAGTTTCCTGGGTTGATCTGACAAATTTGGCTCTTTCAGTGGCTTTGCTTTTGGCTGTCAACATTTAAAAATAGAGGCCCCATTTCCTGAAGAGGGTCTTGTCTTACCTTATCCTCCGTTCCTTTTTTTTGGCTTTCTGAGCCTGTTCTATCTTTGCTGGTGGGATTTTCTCCAGGTTGTCCAGTAAATCATTGAGCTGCTTTTCTATCACCATTAGCATCTGCACTGTCTGTAGGTTTGCCTCATTTTCTCCAGTGCAGTGGCAATAGATTTCCTGCACCTTCTTGTTCAGGCTTGTGAGCATTTTGTCCTAGAGATGAGAGGAGATACGGTGAGAAGCATGGCTGGGTTCTGCCCAGCAGAACCACAACATCCCTCCAAAAGCAAAGGAAATCAGTACACTTTAATTCCCTTAACAAGACTCAATTGCTTGTTTCCTGGTTTGCTTAGCACCAGTGTCTGGGATAGACGGCTGTATTGAGCCATTCTTCTGTTGGTCTCATCTTCCCAGCTTTGCTGTGGCCTGGGACAGGTTGCAGCTGCCCGGTTGCCTCTGTGAGCCCTACTCCTGCCTTGTAGCAGCTGCATGGAGCAGATGCATTTGCCCCACTTTGCTGCCTCAGCAGTGCCCCAAACCTGGCCTTGCTATAGCTCCATTGCTCAGAAACAGTGCTGATCCCTCCCCAGTGCAACCCACTGTCTGCTTTTTTCCCAGGATGGATATGGCTGGTGAGAGGAATGCATGCTAACCCCCCTTGCCTTGATCTCAGGATGTACCTGGTCATCAGCTTTGTATTCTCCAGAGGAAAAGAGGTGAACTTTGAGCTTCAGATCTGCTACTTTCTCTTCTTCCTTGGCGATGGAGGATTTGAGGGTGACTACCTGCTGTTTCAGCTCTGCCAACTTCTTCTCCCTAGGCAAGAAGAGAAAGGAGGTATTTTGAAAGGGCATCTCTGAAACACGATTCCTCCGCTGCTTTCCAGCCTGGGACCGTCCCTCCTGCTGCCGGCAGATGGAGGCAACGCTTCATGCCATTTCTGGGGAACTTGCACCCACAGCTCTGAGAGCAGAGGGAACTGGTGATTTTTCTGGAGTAACAGTTACTGTGCTGGTGTGGGGGAGGAAGAATTAGCATAGCTAAATATTCAAGACTTTTTAATAGGTCAATGGGGGAATTAGATTACCTTTAAAAACTTTCACAAGGGGATAAGCTACGCTTTAAATGGGAATATGTGTGTCTACCTGCCATTGAAATACTATATTGCAATTACACTTGGGTTCCCTGCTGGCTTCCTCTAGGAAGGGTTTGCACTGAGTCGGAATAGGTGCTGGTCTGAATCACTCCAGGACATGCCTTGTTTCTTCCTTTGATCTTTCTTCATGAGAATTACACGTTACTTCTGGCTTATGTCCACTCCAGGATGCTAAATGCATCAGTTCCCCAGCCTGTGCCTTGAGGACTAAGGAACTAGTCCCAAGCTCAAGTCCTATCTCCTAAACTACATGGATGGGACACTTTCCTAGGAGCTCACAAGATAGTGAGTGAGCTGGATGGGCTGCAGCTGGGCTCTAAGGTATGAGAAAGACACTCTTTGTTGTGTGCTGCGTGAACAGTATTACGTGTAGTCTGCAGCATGCAGCCTGATGGTGAGGTGCTAGTGAGGGGAAGGGGGTCACTTATGTTTGAAAGCTGGGGCACAGGGACCCCTTCCCACCACTTGCAGGGTCACACTTACATGCTTTCATGTGTGGTGATGAAAGTGTGTTGGACCTTGTCCAAACTTTCCTCGATCTCCTGGGAATTCTGGATCAAGGACAAGTTCTCTTCCTCCATCTCCGTGAAAATAGACAGCAGTTGTTGGGGATCAGTAAAATACAACTCAGGCTCCTGGAGTGGAAAACACATGCCATGAGTTTTTGTCCTCCTCTAGTTTCTTTTCCATTGAACTACATGGAGGTTGGTCTGCACTAGCCCTGGCTGTTCAAATGCTCTCCCACATAGAGAGGTCCGTGACTGTCCACGTACAAATGTCTCCCACCTTCCTGCCATGTGCGTAGCTTTACGCTGCCTCAGTAGCTCACCCCCAAAACAAGTTGCATTTTGGGGAGTAAAAAGTGGTGCAAACATCTGTGAGTGGGAAAACTTCAATTTCAGACATAAAACATTAACTTCATTAATTTCAAAATCTTCTGTTATATGATGTCATATCTTGTTGGGGGATGGCAAGCTTTGAGATCGTGGTAGGTTTTTGGAAGGTGGAGGAGGAAAGTTAAAATAAGGTATTTATAATACGTGTTGCTAAAACATGAACATTTATGAATGTATAAACAAACATTTATAATTAGTGGCTACAGTAACTCCTCAATACCGTAATGAATGGTTAGAAGGTGAGAGAAATTAGTAACATCAATAAATGACACAGGACAAACAGAAAGTGTAAATATTTCAACATGAGACTTCTGACCTCATCTTCGTCCGAGCAGGTTTCACTTTCTGCATCCTCCAATGAACTTCTGAAAAAGCATTTTGTGCATCAGGCCCTTAGAGAAATGATAGCTCAAAGGAGACCTTGTTAGTAAATTATGAACGCTGGGGTTTTTTTACTGTTGCTGTTTGCTCCTGAACAGTCCTTTGCATGTTCACACGTTTGCCCCCCTGTGGCTGTGGGCTGTTTGGGGGTCAGTAGGAGCGAGGGGTCACACAAACATGCAGCGTGGGAGCTACATCTGTCCACAAGCAAGCTGTCTTTTGAGCTGCTCCGGGCTCTGCTGGCCAGCGGGGTCGGGACATGACGCGTGAGCCTGAACTGAGGGTGTTGATCCAAACGCCTTTGAACTCGATGGGAGGCTTTGGCTCTTGGGCAATGAGAAGGCAGAGGTAAGAGCCTTATTAAAAAGGCTCAGGCAGCAGCACAGCAAGTGTAGAGAAAGCCTTGTGCTCCGTGTGGGATGTGGTACTGCTCCTAAACAACATGGTGTAGCCACCATGGGAGTCTGCAGTTTTTACCTGCCCTGGGAGAAGGTTGTTGAGTGCTTCTTCCGCTGCACAGCCTACTACCATTAACCAGCAGTGGGGCCTCTTTCTTCCCTGCTCAGCCCCAGGGACAAGCCAGCTCACAGAGCTTGAGGAGCAAGGCAAGAGGTGCCTGACTGATGTTGGCAGCAGAGCCTGCTCATCACCTTCACTTGCACCTGTCAACCTGTGCCATGGAGGGGTGAAAAGCCTCCATTTGCATCATCTTAGTGCCAGCCCCACGTGTGTCCACATCGTTCCTGCCATGTGGCAGCAGCCCAGTAATTGCAGTGGCTTCATGAGGGGTGGCACACGCCAGCCCTGCTTGGGAGAACCTGGCACCTGCAACACTCTTGAGTGGAGGCAGGGGAAATGGCCCTGCAAGCAATGACTTCAAACCCTATTGGTAACCAGGTTTTTTGGCCTTAGGAAACTCACCAGCCACTCACGCTTTGCTTCTCCAGACAATTGCTTTCTTTGCCTCAAGAAGCTGGAGCTGGTCATACTTGTCTCATGCTTCCTCCTGCCCCTCCTCTTCTGAGGCTGGCCCTGCCTACATTACTACTTGTCTCATACTTCCACCTGCCCCTCCTCTTCTTAGGCTGGCCCTGCCTACATTACAGCGGCGTTACTCTGCCTGTATCCCAGCATATACTGTCTGAAGGCTCTTACTGAAAGTAGACGGTCAATGCAATGTGGGTCTACAGTGGCCTCGGACCTTCATTAATGGCAAAACAACAGGCAGCTATTTGCATGGCAGCTGTGACCAACAGTGGGAACCAATAGCTCAGCCACAAATAGGCTGCAGAGAAGCTTTGCTCCAGGACAAATGCCCAAGGTCTATGATTCCTCCTGGGGTTATCTCAAGGCCCAAATTCTTTGGGCATTGGCCTTAGGAAACTCACCAGCCACTCACGCTTTGCTTCTCCAGACAATTGCTTTCTTTGCCTCAAGAAGCTGGAGCTGGTCATACTTGTCTCATACTTCCACCTGCCCCTCCTCTTCTTAGGCTGGCCCTGCCTACATTACAGCGGCGTTACTCTGCCTGTATCCCAGCATATACTGTCTGAAGGCTCTTACTGAAAGTAGACGGTCAATGCAATGTGGGTCTACAGTGGCCTCGGACCTTCATTAATGGCAAAACAACAGGCAGCTATTTGCATGGCAGCTGTGACCAACAGTGGGAACCAATAGCTCAGCCACAAATAGGCTGCAGAGAAGCTTTGCTCCAGGACAAATGCCCAAGGTCTATGATTCCTCCTGGGGTTATCTCAAGGCCCAAATTCTTTGGGCAAGGCTCTCAGCAGAGGATTTGAGGATGAGGCTCTGTTGGAGTAGGTACATAGGTACTGACTTGCACACCTGATGGCTTTCTACTGGTATTTTGATTTGTTCCAATAAGACCCAGATCTCAGTGTGCTCACGGTGAAGGTGAGGAGTAGGTTTCCTCTATACTGACTCCCAGTCAGTTGAGTGCTCCCTACAGTACTTAAGTCTGTTGTTTCCATTGTCTTGTACTTACAGTTTTCTTGTTGATAGAGGCTTCAGGAAATTTTTGAGCTTTGGCCTGATCTCTTGTAATGACCTGAAATCCAAACTTTTTGAAGACAGCAGGGAACTTGGCACGTCTATATAACTGGTACTATAGGGACTGGCAGTGTTTGTCCTGGCTGTCAGACCCTGGCCTGGAGACAAGAAGAGATGTACACTTAGAGCATGGAGCTGTCCCAGTGAGGAGCGGGTAGCTTTTCCCTGGCACTCACCCTGCTCTGCGGTGGTGGGAGGCGAGGCACTTTCTTCATTAGCTTTGTGTGTTGTTTTCAAATCCTTTTCCTTTGTGTGCTTTTTTCCATGTTCCTCCTGCCACTCTTTCGGAGATAGTTGATAGAGGAAGTCCCTGTACATCTTGTACTCCTCAAGAGTATTCTTGAATCTGGATATATCACTGGGTTGAGAGAAGTGGACAAAGTTTGTTAGCAGGGAGGAAAGCCCCTGTTTGAACAGGTTCTTTCTAACTCTTGATATTCAGCTTCACCCAGAGGAGGGACAAGAGGGCACGTGTCTTCATGGACATGCAAAGACAAATGGGAACCTGCCCTGCGTGCTCTCTGTGGTTCCTCATGTGGAAGCTGTCTGGTTACATGTCTGTGGCCAGAGCCTTGCTATGGCACTGGGCTTGCTAATTTGGGAATTTTTACTTGAAAATGAATGAGAAAGCTTGCCAGCTCAACACATAATGGGAATTATAGGGTGGGTTTTTTTTCTTTCCCCAGGTCACCATTAAAATGCATTACCTAGTTTTGTTTGGTTTTTAATCTGAGACTAAGCATTTAATTTTGGTTTTGGAATGTTTATACTTTAAAAAAAAAATCATTAAAAAACTAGTTGAGTTGTTTTAGAAGCAAAGCCAGCATCTGGAAAACAAAAGCTGAAACATTTTGACTCTTAAAATTGAACATTTTCAGAAATATTTTTCCTCGATTCCCTTTTTCCCCAAGGGCTGTGAGGGTATAGCGCTGTAGGAGCTGCTAAAGGCTAGGCAGGAATAGTGTGCAACCATTACCTTTGGAGGTTCTCTATTTGGGAAGTGATTGCCTGGATCTCCGTTATTTTCTTTGTCTTTGCTGCGGTTTCTTTTTCGGCACTAGGGAAGAATGCATAAACGTAAGCCATAAAACAATTTAGCAGTAAGTGGGTAGTGAATTGAGGTGCACATAAAACAGAGAAAAAGATGTGGGGGGAGCACTACAAATATCTCTTATAGTTGTATCCCAGGTGATGCTTGGCTCCTGCCTGAAGGCCCTGCTTGTCTTGGCAAAGAGAGTATGGGGTTCCAGCGACGCTTCCAGGTTAAGGCCTCCCTAATTTGGCTGCTGCTGAACATCAGTTGCTGCTCTGCCCTTGTGATACCTGTAATGGGCCAAAGTGCTCGGCTTGCTTCACTTAGGGGACTGTTTCTCCCGTGAGGGGTTGGGCAGAAGCATATCCCTCTCGTAAGGGTGTTGTGAGAAGAATGGAAGTGGTGGGGTCAACAGCAGGTTCCTTGCTGCAGCCAAATCAAAGGCTTTTGTAATGAGGGGATTCCCCAGCTATTGTTCTCCTTCCTCTCTTTCACTGAATGTGGGGGGGGAAAGTGCCATCAGGACTGTAACTCTGGGCAAGCTCAGACATAGAGCATTTGCTAGCCAAAACCCTGCGTGGAGGTCAAGTAAAAGACCTCCTGTGTCCAGCGCAAAAAAGCACACAAGTGGTTCTCTCAACTTCCATTACATTTTCAGGGCTTGAACAGAGTTTTTATGGTTCTCCTTCAGGAACTCATCAAACATGGCAGCATCCTTCTCCAGGTAGTATTCAGCCTTTTCCAGTTTTCTTTCCTTGTTCTTTGCTACGTTCTCCATCCTTTGAATCTCATCTCGCTTTACTGCCATGGCATACTGAAATGAACCCAAAAGGCAACACAGTCACATCGGTTGGTCGATTTTAAAGGTATGTTGGTTTAGCTTTGTTCTTGGTTACCTTATTACCTTATAGTTGTTGGCGGAGAAGGTAAGGATTTCAAACTAAATTATGTGTCTTAGTGCAAACTAGGTACATAGAGGCCAGGAGATATTTCAGAAGTAACATAGCAAATAAGCAGTGAAATTAAAGAGAGAATCCAGTAGTTGCAGCACTGCATTGACTCCGGGCTGACAAAGATTGATTCAGTTGTGTTACAGCACAATAATAGAGGTGAATAATGGGGATATTCCAGCACGGCTCCCTTATTTTGAGTTCAGAATGGCTCCCAGCTATAATTTATGTATAGGACAGCAGGAGCCAAATTGTCAGTATATCTGTGCATCTCACAAATGAAACAGTTGCTTGGCTGCTACTGGATAGTGCGAATGACCTATGTTCTTTCTTGGTTGGGATTGCTGGGCTATAGGCTACGAGTGTCTTTAACACAGGACTTGGACAATCAGTTCATGAGGCCTGATGTGTGCCTCCTTGGTATGATCTCTAGGCAATGGATCTCAGGGGAAAAAAAAACAAAACAAAGCAACACAGAGAAGAATAATTAAACGAACAGAAAGTAACATTCTTAAAGCCAAGTACCTCAAGTAAAAATACCTCTCTTCTGTCATTTATGTAGTCACGGAAGGTCTCCTTTTCTAATGGGTAGTCTGAAATGAGGATATAGAGTTGATCAGACTAGAGGGGGAAATATGGCCAAGGCAAAACACAGTGAATATGGAGGCTGCTGTGAGCATGGATGTGGTTGGCATTGGAGCCAGCAATACTGATTATTTTATTATAGTTTTGACCTTGTTTAGGATCAGTTTCATATGGGCTTTCACGGAGTAAAACCAGGTAGAATGGAGTGGAGAATTTGGTCCTTACAAAGGTCAATGTCCTCTAGACATTAATGGCAAAGCTACTCCTCATGTCAAAGGCAGAAAGTTTAGGCCCGGATCCACTAAAATCCAACTTTAGGTCGGCTTAGTAGAAATGTCTGCATGACACAAGGTCCTGCAAACTCTCAGCTGACTCCCAGCTGATTCCCAGAGCTCACAGCTACTGCAGAGGCCATAGGGGATGGTGGAATCCAGGCTACTGCGGTGGGGGTGATACATGTTCTGTACGTAAATGCATGAGATGGAGATGGCCCAGCCGCACAGAGGTTGGCAAGATGCAGCATATAACTATTGTGTTTGCAAGAGCTCACCAAAGTCAGCTAGAGCTAACTGCTACTCCCATCCCCTCTTTGATTTTTACTTTAGGCGGTAACCCAGCTGAGCAGCACCACTACAAAGATAGTAACCGTTCCCTACCTTTTTTAATGGCTATCTTCCATGAAAGACTGTCCTGAAGAGTTTTCAGTTTCTCTTCATTTGTTGCCTGTTTTCTGCCCTCCTCTTCTTCCTCCTTTTGCAGAGCTTTCCTCAACGCTTTTTGCTTTGCTTTTATTTTAGCAGAGTAAGTCATTTTCTCATGGATTTTCATGGTCTTCATCCTTTCACGTTCCTATGAGGAAAAGTCAGTTATGTGGACAGTTTGATTATGTGCTTTGTTTGCTGTGGTTTTTAAAGACATGAGTCGTTATTCACAGTTTAGAAATTTGCAGGCTACTGATATCCTGCTGATGCATGGTTGCTGGTTTATCTGACTAATCCCAATGATATTCTCTCTTGAGGCAACTGAAACACTTCATTTCTTAGCATTTGTTCTCATTAGTTTGTTGATTTGTATTCTGCATCTAGCCACCAGCTGTGCCAGTTTGGACCTACTCAGTGTCCTCATTTTTCCTTCCTGGATTACTCCTGGGAGAGAATGGAAATTTTCAGAGATTCATCCTTCAAGTCCCCTAGTAAGAGGGAACAAAAGGACAGCCCATGCTCGATACCAACTCAGTCCAGCTTTCACAAAGGCATGTATATCCTCAAGTTCGGGTTGAGAGGACCTATTCAAACCCACTCCAGAGCTTTCTGGAGGGTAAAAGGTTGTTCATGCTCAGTGCTTTCACATGGGCTGAAGTGTACTTCATTGCTTTTTGCACAGTTAGGGCATGGGTTAGGCTGAGGACATCACTCAGCAGACATCCTTGGTGCACTTCTTCCTAAGCCCTTCCCCATACTTATATAGTGACCTTCAACCCAAGCTAAAACCAGACTATCATTCATCAATGTGAGGTGAGGTGGCTTGCTTGAGCTTGTTTGGAGCTCTCCCTTTGTGATTTAGAAGCAAAGACCTCTTGCTTCCACACTACTGCCTGGCTTCTGCAACCACATGCAACAATCAGACCTCTCAGAGATGCGACAACCTCTCCATGACTTCCCACCCCCTTTGGATTGCATGCCCTAATGAAAGTCCACTGCAGAAATAAGGAAGAAAGAGACATTCCTGAGACCCAGCTCTATGGTCTGGTGGGTTGCAATTCCCTATCTTATGGAGAGAAACCTAAGGCATGAAACCCATGTCGTCCTTCTTCCTAGGCATTCATTTTGTTGGCAGTTCAGAAGAAGGTCACATCAAACATTGGAATACAGCGTCCCAAGCAGAAAGCCAAGCCTGTTGAAGTGGAAAGCAAAAGATCTTTCACCAAAGCTTTATGTAGAAATCAATGCTAACAGCACTGGCAGGTATCTTCTCCAGGAACAGGAGCGAGTGGTAAATCTGCCTTGAAGTAAGTAAGTAAAGTGACAATATCCAGATTTTGCACTAGCAACCAGCAAGCCTGTACTCAGATCTGCTCTTGGTAAAGTTAATCTCTCATCATGGACTTCGGTGGACTTGAAGCTGATCTGGGGGAATCTCAGCTGAATTTGACAGCTATTATTTCTGTCATGCACTAAATTTTGGTATTATATCGGTTGGTTGCCTGCCCTAGTGAACTGCTTGTATATACATTGGCCTAAAGCATGTATACATACCGCCTTAGCCTTTTTTCTTTCCTTGTCCCTTACTGAGAAAATGTCAATATCTGGAGGAATTGTAAATGGATTTTTCATGGGGTTTTCTTCCTCCTCTTCTGGGCTTTCTGCAAAAAATGGATGAGGATGTAGAAGACGCAAGGCAGAATATCAGGACCCAGTGCAAAGGGACTTTGCTGCATCACACCTGAAGGGTGGGCAGCTGTGCTCACAGCTGCAGATGCCTAACAATGCTGACTCAAGAGTGGGGAGCTGAATAGGGCTTATAAGAAGCCAGTGATGTAACTGAGACCTCTGTATGGTTTATGTCACTTGACCATATCTGCTGATCAACTCAGGATTTCAGCCAGGGATTTTTGTAAGTCTGGAGCTATTTTACCTGTCTCATCTGATCATGGGCAGAAGAGTCTGAATACAGTCCTCTCCTTTGACCTAACAATAAAAAGCTGCTGGAGCATCATGACCTTACCTGACAGCACAGGCTGGGTTTCCATTCCAGGTTTGGAAGAGAGACTTTTAGATGTTGACTCTGTATGTGGAGATGGCATCTTTGACCCTGGCCCAAGGAAAACCATAAATAAATCAATCAACTGGGACCTGCCAGTAACTGACGCAGCAGGTTTTACAGCAGTGATGGGCCTAGGGGCTTTCTGGACCTTAACCGCTGAGCCTTTTGTGTCTGTAGGAATTAACAAAAAGCTTCAGTAAACTGGAAAATATTTGTGTTCTGACTCCAAAAAGGAGATGTTCATCCCTGGCTTATGTGAAAGCTGTGTAAAACATAGTCCTCCTTACACGCACACTGATGGGAAAGCAAAGACAAAACAATTTGGAGATAACAAGCAACTCAAGTCCCTTGCCTCTTGTTCCACCCACATCTCCTGTTCTGATCCACACCCATACTTTGTCATCCTCCCATTGCTGGTTCACAAGCAACATTTTTACTCGCTAAAGCTCTTACCAGTAATTGCTTCAGCACTGTGGGTTTCTTGTGATAAGGCTGAATGATTGTTGGACAGCACAGACATGCTGTAGAGAACTCTGTCGTGTTTAATTTTAGGCTGGCAAACTGTTGAAGGTTAGGTTTTTGTTTCTCTGAATCCAGTCTCTTTTTGTAGTCTTTGCTATGGATCCTAGGGGAAAAGGCATAATTGTAACGATCTCGCTTACAAAGAACAGATAGGCCATTGTTAAAGTTATCTTCTGATCAACAAGGGCAGCAAGCTGGGTCCCAGTGAGGTATTAGTTCAATTGATGCAATTCTGCTGCTGGGACCGTTCCTGATCTGCACTGGTATAAGACACAGCAGAAAATATTCTCTTCCGCTTGCACTAGTTTTAAGGCTATTTTAGAGCATCGTTTTTTGCTCTGAACAGCCTCCAGTTTTTATTTATTTTGAGCTAAACTCATCTGGCCTAATTTCCATGTACGTCCTCGATGCTTTGTGTTTCCTATTGGTTGTGTTTCTGCAGCTGCCCAATTAGTATCTTATTCTTTGGAGGTGTCAAACTTTCACTGTTTGACACAGAGGCTGAGGTAGAATTTAGGCGGTTTTAATACATCCCAAATGTTTTCTCTCTCCTTTTCAGTTCTTGAAGCACCTTTTCCAAAAGCCTTCTTGACTGCTAGCTCAGATTTCATGTCTCTCTGGACTTCATATAACTTAACAGGATATTTCGCTCCAGGGGTCCCTCATCTACATCCTGGAACAACATAACCCCTGCTGATGACGTGAGTTTTGGAGAAAACCCCGTCAGGGCAGGGGTAGGACGGCAGTCAAACGCCTGCAGCGTTCAGTTGAATACACTCTGTGAAATATGCAGAGCTGTTGCAGCAAACACCTGGACGTTCAGCCCTCTTAGTGTGCACCTTGACTTCTGTAATCTAAAACCCTTCCCATAAAAATCTTCTCGTTCATGTAGTTGATTTAAATTCCTGCTACAGGGAATGGGACTGAAAAGCAGGACTAGACAGAGGATACTGGCATATGGAAAACAATTGTCAGTGAAACTCTCAGAGATAAACAGTGCTTTATAATATAATTTTAGTGAAGCATAGGAATTTGTTTCTAAGGTAAACTTATAAATATTCATTTTATCAAGGTATTTATGGTTTGAGGTTGTTGGGGTTTTTTTAATAGATTGTTTGCACGTCACTCTGGAAATAATGCCAAAAGCTACAGAAGCGCTAGTTGTGCTAATTATAATTATTAAGCTCAATAATGTCAATAAAAAGTTGTTTTGTTGCTAGAATCATTTGGCATATATTTCACTGCCTCTGACATTTTTATGTTTCAGTAGCTACGTACCAATGGCCAGCAGTATGTGAATCAATAGATAAGGCGTTTATGGTTTTAATTTACCGAAACATTTATTCAGTGCTTTTCCCTAGCATCAAGCTGCTGCACAGAAAAAAATATGCCAAAGTAAACATGCAAACAGTTCTAAAAAAAATACAATAAAATCCATCCACCATGTTCCCAGAGCAATGAATGAGCATATGTTTTATACACTCAAATTATTTAAATGATACCATCGCTTGCAGAGAAGGCTCATTATGCTCTCTGGGAAACCACTCCAAGTTTTGAGCTACAGAGCAACTCTTCCAGGGACAGATGTGTCCCATTTCCCAATACATACCCCGCCACTTGCACACGGAGAAGGAGATGGTTAGTGCGTGTGATTTCCCAGTGACACACGCCAGCACCTCCGCTTGTCTGAGTGAGGCGCTGTATCTGATGTCGAAAACAGAAAAGAAATTGCTGTGATTGCCCTCACCCCCTTTATTTTTTGGTTTCTCACCCAAAGAAGAGCTCCTCTGGGCTCCTCTCCACGGGGGGGCTGTGGTCAGATGGGGACGTGGATGTGGTCGTGGACGTGGATGTGGCCGCGGTGCAGCTCGGCTCAGCTCCCGGCTTTCACCGTCTCTTGTTTGCACTGCCATGGAAACCTGCACTCCCGTTGCCTGGCGGCATCTGACCCGCACGCGTGGCAGGGATGCATCGCTCCCTTCTGGTGTTAGGTCTGGCTCCCCTGCAGCTGGGACAAGTGCCCCTACCCCGATGGAGCGGGGCTGAGCCAGGTGGGTCCTCCTGGAGCCCGGCCGCCACGGGAGGCTTCACAGAATCACCTGCCTGGCTGCAATGCAGGCACATCGGTCGGTCTCCTGAGCGGGCAGCTTGCTGCAGTTCAAACCAGATGACAGGATGGAAAAGGAAGAAAACTTTCGTGGTGTAAGAGGTCTCCCTGGCTTGCTGCGTTCTTTATTCATTATTTCAGTCCACATGGCCTGGGAATCGGGTATTTAACCCCATCTCTGCAAGCAAAGCAGTGGGTTGAGGAAATGGGAGCTGGAGCCCCCCAGTGTGGAAATGACTGTAACTTTTAGTCACTGTGTGACTTTTATAGTCTCTGCCTTCGTCCTTCTATTTGTAAAGTCTGAACAGTCACAGTTTGGAGGCTATGTGTGGTGTGGGTGAATGAACTGTTATTTACTGGAGGTTCCCCAAGTCAATACTGCTAGTGAATCCCAAATATCATGTTCCATAATACCATATAATACTGAAGATGGTTTGATAAAATATCAGTTGAAAAAAGTAATACATTTAAAGGGAGGAAAAGATCCTTAAATCCCCATATTTTCTCTTTCCTGTTTCTGAGAAGACCAAATCAGTTCCAAATAGATTGTGTTCTTCTCTAGGCTCTTTAGACTCTGTATTAATACAATTTCAGCTTTCTGAAATAGCAGTTTCTTTCATTTACCAATAGGTTTCCAGCTTTCTCCATCTGAATAACTCATGCAATAAATAGCATGATTTCTGTGAGTGCAAACTCCCATTTGATTGTTATAGTTCTTTTCTGTAATTGCTGATTATCAAAAGACTGGATTCAGCAACAGAAGGAAAATGCTTATACAGAAAGAAATTTCTCTTTATTCTGCACATGAATGCTTTGATTTTTAGCAGTGATGCAGAAAACCATAGTGCTATCTTTAGTATGTTTTGGGAAATTTCCCAAATGTATTGGGGAATATGTATAAAAAATGAGACTATAGAATAATTTCCATTACCAAAAAAATAATTCAGGAATAAATTGTACTTAAGATGCATTTTTCTAAAGGCATAACATCAAATCGTCTTTGTTCAGAAATACCAGTTTATTACAGAATTGTGAATTTGCCGCTGTGGTAACATCACAGAAATAGATAACAGAAAACTAAGACCTTTGAACAGCTATGGCTCTGTCTGGCATAATCTCTATATCAATGAATGATACATTTATATATCCATTGCTCCGTTCCGTGCTATCCTTGCTAAACACTTATTTCCCCAAACTGGAACGGAGGTTATTTAAAAACAGAGATGTATTCTGTGAATTCTTGGAAATGTGCAAGCTCTTCATAGCTTTGGTTCATTGTTTGTGTCCCACACATGCCATAAGCCACTTAGGCTTTGCATTTCCTTGAGGGCAAACAAGTTTTTGAGGCCAGAAGGACATCTGGGGTCTATTCTTAGCCACCATTAACTTGGTTAATGAATGGAATAAATAGCATGTGCAACATCATGGGAAAATCTGCCTGGTGGGGTAGGCTGTGTGGCTGACCAGTGCTGCAGCTCGTTAGGGGATTCTGGGTCGTGTAATGTTGCTTCAGGGCACCATGTTTTTGGGGCTTATTCAATGTCCGGACAGTGCTTCCTGGGTGCACAGCCGAGAAAGGCAGCTTTCACGGTAAGAATGGCAGGTTGCTGCTTGCGTTTCCAACAGGATGTCTGCAGATTCAGGGGCTTGTAGGGGGTGGTTTTGTTAGGACATGGGCTTGGGATTTCAGGATATCATTATTTCTTTGCTCTCTTACTTTCTTTTTTGAAGGGGTTGTTTGTCTTCTCTGCTCCTTGGTCACCCAGTTTGTGATGTGAAGGGGTTGCTTGTCTTCTCCATTCAGTCACCCCATTTGTGATGTGGGGATGCTGATCCCTACCACAGAGGTGTTGCAAGGGTTAATTAGCGTTGGCAAAACATTTTGAAATGGCTGATTGAGAAACACTGCCAGAGATGAAAGCTGAATAAGTATCTAGATAAATAAATATTCCTTTGTAGTCTTATCATTACGGGAAACTCCCTGTGTACCCAGGATGCTGCACAGGTCACTGAGCAGTCATCTCCCCATTGCCTGGAGTCTTCCCAAGGGGACTCATTTACTTAAGTATTTCACTTTAGTTTCTGCGATGTGAGCCACAATACGTACCACACAAAGAGAAAAGCCTGGAAGTTAACCAGCAAACACCATGGAAATACCAAATGGGTTGGCAGGTTTTTCTTGCTCTGGAACTCTTGTTCCTGTGTTTCCCGGTGAATTGTGCGGCTGCAGAACTCGGAGCATCCCAGGAGGGAGAAGGGGAAGTCAGAGCCTATTCCCAGGGTTAGACACGAGGAAGGAGGAGGGATCCTCAAGCGAGTGTCCACAAGACACTGCCTACAAGAGCTCTGCTGAAGGCAGTGCAGCCAGCTCTCTGCTTCAGTATGTTCTCTGTTGAGCTGTCAGGAGAAGTTTTTCTGCTGGTGGGTCTCCTTAGGACACTGTTCTCCTGCCTTTCTCCTGCCTGGGGGGAAGCAGCTTCAGGATGGTTATGGAGATCCCATGAGGAATATATGGCTGCTCACACACTTCTTGCAAGGTCTGTGCATGCTGCTGAGCTCTGTAGAGAGGCTGAAAGGGGGAGAAACAGTGACCATGTGGTTCTCCTCCATTTGTACTTTATTCACAGCACAAATCCTTGCATCAGCACCACAGCTCAATGAAAGATGCCAAAAGAAACAGTGCTGGAGACCATATCCACCCCATCTGATCCCAGCATGTCTCTCTTTCCCTGCAGGTCTTCTCCCTTCCCAGCACCAGACCGTCGTGAAGGCCAGGCTGAACGGCCACATGCATTGACTGCTGCATGTGCACAGCAAACCCAGGGCCTCTTGACAGCAACAGGGATGTCTCCTGTCTCCTTAGGTTATAGGGCACAAGGAAGTGATGGCCTGACAGAAAAAGAGTTACTCTGACTTCGGGTGGAGCCATCCCAAACAGGGGCGAGCAGCTGGCGCAGAAGGTAAGCAGGAGACCTCTTGTGAACAGCAAAGCTGTGATACCCAAGTGCCATGGCCCCATGGGGTCTAACCACTGGCACTGCTGTTTACCCCTTGCTCCGTCCAGCTGAAGCTTACTTCCAGGAAAGATTTCATCTCAATGCAAAATTTTCCAGCTGGAAAAATGTCCCCCGTTACCTTTGCATGGCCAGAGCCAGCCACGAGATGGCAGCAACCTTGTATTGCCAGGGCTGGGGATTTGGCTCAGTGACCCACATTTCCCATTCTTGCTTCTCCATGCTCCTTTTACCTTATAGATGAGGTCTTCAGGCTTGACGAGCACCGAGAAACCCTGGCCCATCCTCTGGCTTGAAGGAGAAGTGTCCCCAGAGGGGGGCTCTGCAAGAAGACCTGTGAGCTCAACTCTCACCTTTGCAAACAGGCTGATGGAGCAGGACTCACTCTTTGTGTCCTACCACTGATCCCCAGCCCCCAGTATGTTCCTGGGCTGTCTCATCCAAAACGAATTTCTGGTATTCTTTCAACTGATCTGATTTCACTCTAGTGGATGAAAGTTGCTAAAATCTCTGAAGGGCCACATGGAAATGGCAAGACAGCCCCCATCATCTGTTCTTTTACTGTGGACGCATGAGTGCTGTGTAATGACTTGGACAAAAAGCAGCAAGTGCTCAGTGATTTGTATTTCACACTCATTCCTGCTGAGAATGCAGACTCCTTCCTGTTGAGAAGAAGAGAAAATGTTCTGCAATCTTCATCTTGGGACCCTTGCCAGATCTGGGCCAGTTTCTTTTGCAATGAAAATCTTATTCTAGTGTGTGCTGCGGTGGCAAGGAGTGTTTCTTGCAGTGACTGTCAGCAGTGCTCTCCTCAGACAACTGCACACAGATAAGCCCTGTGCTTTGCTCTAGCTCCTGAGCTAACACAGCCAACGCCATGAAGAGTCGGCTGATTCGGGCTCCCTGACTTCTGGATCAGTCAATGTGGGGCCTGCTTGTTGATCAGCCGAGTGGTGGTGGTGTAGCAGAGCCTGATGCAAATGCAGCGGAAGATGGTAGAATCACAGAATAATACCATTTGGGAGGGACCGCTGGAGGTCTCTAGTCCAACCTCCTGCTCAAAGCAGGGCTAACTTCGAAGTCATATCAGGCTGCTCAAGGCCTTGCCCAGCTGTTTTGAAAACCTCTAAGGATGGAGATTTCACAAACTCTCCAGACGATGGAGGGTGAGATCTGGGAGGTTGAGCTTGGGCTCAGTGGGGTGGCCCCACTGGTTTGCTCTGGTAAGGGTATAAATAAATGATATGGTTGCAATTTCAAGGCCAGTTCTGAATAGCCAGCTAGACCTGATCCCAAACTGAAAACTGTAACTAGTTCCAGACTTCCCTCAGAGCTCAGTACTTTTGGGACCTAGGAGTTTGCATTTGACCCATTGTAAAGAGAGCCACAAAGCTGCAGCCAAGGAGACTTTCCTAACCAGGGCTATAAATCCAGGCTATTTGCAGGGACAAATGACCCAGGAACCTGAGGTTGCAACTTCATGATTTTGCATTAAGCTCTTAAGGCACAGTTCCAGCCTTTTTCCTGGCCCTTGCTTTGTGGCAAAACTACAGCTGCTGTGACTGCATGGGAACTGATCCAGCTGAAAAATACCCTGCCTGAGGAAAAGATCCTTTTTATTATGATCACCGTGATGACTTGAGGAAGAGGGACACACGGGCTGGGGGAAGGTGGAATTGCCCCTTTCAGTGACAGCCTGTGCTTTGATCGTCTTAGGGAGATAATGAAACTGCAGCTTTGTGGTGGTAAAACAGGCTGATCGTGCAAGCCCTGCACACAAATTTCCTTCAACAGGGGTGTATGGAGCAGACCAGAAAGGATTCATAAGTAAAGTTATGGGTCATGCTGATTTCTAAGAGCTGCAAAAGGAAGCACATGCTTCATGGCTCCAAACTCTTTCTGCTCATGTGGAACGGATTAAAGGTAAAAACAACCCTGTTATTCACTTTGCTCCTGAGCTGTTTCAGTCCTGTCTATCTTATTCTCCAGAGACGCTTGTACAGGAACTATTATCTGTGATCCAAAACTGTGGCTCATATCCCCAGGGTAGCTCATGGGATCCACTTCCCCTTGCCAGAGAATGAGGCATCACTGGGTACCAGCTGCAACGGTTCAGGGATGTTTGGTGCCAGGCTGGCTGTTTTCTTGCAGGATCTGCCTATTTGCATCTTTATTTTAAGTATGGAGTACTGGGGCACAGGGAAGCAAAGGGACTCCGCTGATGCTGTGCAGTGGGTCTTTGGTGGACAAGCTGCAAATCCACGTCTTATACCTGTTTAGCTGGAATCACGGACAGCACAAACATACTCCTCACGCAACGACAGATTTATTACTTGGAAATGCTAGAAAGTTTCCACATCCCGTTCCTATTCCTTTGCCTGCACCTGTGTGAATGCCCGCTGTTCTCCCCACCAGGATGTCAGCAGATCCTGTAGTTTGTTTTCCACTGAAATGTCTCTTCTTAGGTAAATATTACATCTGGGGTTGCTTTGCCAGTGGCTTTCCTACCTGGAGTTTGTACAACAGGTCAACGCCCTGCTCAGAGATAAGAGGAATACTTGCTGTGAGTGCTGTTTGCTGCTGTGATATGCCACCCTGCTCTTCCCTCATGAGCTTCTCCTTTAAAGGTTTTTGAATGCTGCTTGAGTCGTGGAGGTTTTAGCAAAGTGAGGGAAATTTAAGACAAGCCATCTAGTGCTTGGACAGAGCAGAAGGACTTGTTTATTGCAACAGCCATGACTTGTAAATTATTCATCTGTGTGTAATTGAAACACGCAGATCCTCAAAGGTCTTGTTACAAAGGGTGAGGTGAAGGATCAGCGAGCTTCGAGCAAAACAGGAAGGTTAACAGGTCCTGGGGAACCCTTCTCCATCCACCTGCACCTGCTCTGCAATAATGCCTGTTTGCAGAAGAAAATTGAGTTGCCGATAAGTGAAGCAATGCACAGATATGTGTCTGTATGGGGGAGAGAACATCTGTAAAATATCTCCCTGTGTCAGTTCTCCCTCCAGTGGGAAACACAGATTTGAAGCTGTTTGCAGTGAAACATACACACAGCCTGTGGGCACGTACCAAGTATCAATGCACAATAGGCTCTGGCCTCTGTGAAAAGGAGAAGTTTCCAAAGACCAAGAGAGATCAGAATAGCCGGCTAAGCAGAAAAGGAGCCAGTACACTTCTGCTCAGCAGTTCTGTCTCCAGACAAAACCAGACTTCAACTAATTCAGAAGAGCAGATGCTAGCTGGAACATTCATTGGAACAACTATCATCTTTTGTCTGTGCTTAAATCTGTATTCTAGCTCTCTTATAGTAGGTTTGGAGAGAGAAAGAGTTAACCCTTCAGCTGGCTTATTATTTTGTTAGGCACAGCATGTCCTTAGAAGAGAGCGTAAGGAAACATCTATGAATAGGTTTGGATCCTTTTTTTTCAGGAGCAATCAATTCTCTGTCTAATAATGCAGAATCATCATCACAACCAGCATTCTCAACCCTTCCTTCTCACGGTGTTGTTAGTAAAGTGATCTTGCTCAGCTTTCAGAGGCCTTGTAAGTAGTCCTGGGCACAGGGCCAGCTGCTGTTCTTCCCTGTATGTATTGTATTAAGAGGACACCTCTTCTTTAACCTGTGCTTATTTGTTCCCCTCAGCCTGTGTGACTTCTCATTAGACTTGATGTATGATCTATAGAAAGTGCAAAGAGCTCAGCTGACATCTGATATGCTTATAAATAGCCTGTCTGCCCTGCTATGGTTCTGTAGCTATCCCAACATGAGCAAACACTTGATGTATTGCGCTCTTCCTGGAACTGGGATGCTATCGAAGATTTTCCTCTAAAGCATCCAAATTTGGCCTCTGCTGGAAGCTGGGTACTTGACTGCAGGCACCACTGGTCTGTTCCAGATTGGCAGCTCCTCAATCTTGTCCTAGTCTCCGATTCCTCCCTAAGAGATGAGGCAAAGGCGTCGTTCAAGTAATGAGGCTCTTCCACTGTTCCCTGTCCTCCCTGCTCCAGTCCCCTGTCGCAGGCAGAGGCTCCCTCGACACAACTACAAGCCCCGGTCCTTTCCTACCGCTTTGCTCACACACCACCCCCAGGCTCCTGTTACTTCCTTCATTCCCCCATCCCCAGTTTACTCCCTCTCCATCAGGGCCAGATCCTGTTTTCTTGAGGGGCTCACCAAATCCATCACGAGTCTGGCAATCCTTGCTGAGATCTGTCCTGTGATGCTTTCCTGAGCACCAGCGCTCCCATCTAAATGCAACATGCTCTGGCTTCCAGTGGACCAAGAGCAGCAAAAACAGCAACCCCTGGTGCAAATTCCTCCCCGCTTCTTCGGTACGTATCCCTTAACCCCTTTTTCTTTTGCCGACCTCCTTGAGTGATAACTATTGTCATTTCTCACCCCGTACTTGCACTGAACGAGCCTCAAATTCTGGCTCAAATTTCTCCCAAAGAGATTGCCAGAGAGAGATGAATTTAGGCAGGAGATCTGTGGAAGCTTAGGGAGCTGATCGGGATATTTAAGATTATCCCTGACTCATTTTGTTGCAGATCTGATGCAAGAAATGAGTCAGATCCCTCCAACACAGTTTGACCTGATGGATGTGGCCGGCAGACAGCTGAGCGGCAGTGTGTGGAGCTCATGTTGTTTTGCAAATGGAATAAAGTTCACTTAACACAGTGCTCAGCTGCCTATACTTGCTGTTAACTCAAAGGCCTCTCACCTGAAAGCAACCTGCAGATCACTTACCCCATCACTGCTCGCAGGTGGAATTAGCTCCTGAGAGCCTTCGATGGTGGAGGAGGCGGGTATTTCTGAGAGGTGACCCTCTTTACCAAGATAGGGCAAAGGTCCCTTTCCTGTGAAGCTGAGTTCATCATGCTTGACATGCTCACAGTTCCCAGCCCCTTTTGGGCAGCCAGGACCCTGCCCAAAAAACTCTCTCCCTCCTCTGGGCTTTCTCTCTTAGCAATGCTGCCAATATTAGTCTTAATGTAATTTTGCTTTTTTTGCCTGCTTTCTTTTCCTAGGTGTGAATGCTGTCATTACTGAATGACACTTATTTCCCATGGGTCCCTTCAGTCTGTAGGAAAATCCTTCTTTCCCCCCAGCTCAGCTGCAGGCAGGTGTCTCCTGAGGCCGGTGGCTTAGGTAAGTTGCTCCTTCTGACTCGGTTCTTGTTGCACTGAGCTCTCAGTGCCTGTCTTTCTTCTGGATGTGTCTTGTTGACTACTGACAGCCACAGCTGAATGGCTCACACACTGATACATGTCTGATTTTTAGACATTTAGAGGTTAGAAGATGAAGTTCATGGAAATTTGTCCTAATATCTACCTCCCGTGTTCTGCCAGCATCTCCTCTTATCAGGACCCACCCCAGTTTCACTGCCCTCCAAGTCTCTGTGGTGGTCTGCTGCCTGCCCTGTTTTCCCTCTCAGCCAGGTTCTGGTTCAGACTCTGTCCATTTTCTTCCAACAGGAGACAAACTCCTACTACAGCTTCTGCAGGCTGCAGCCCATCCCCACCTCTGCAGGGCAGGCCCCCCCATCTTGGGTACAGTGCTCCCCTGGGGCAGCCGTTCCCTTGCGGTCCCCAGAGAGCAGTGTTTGCAGCCAAGCTGTCTGGCGAGAGCATCAGTGTTACTGCATTTGGGCTGGGGGCAGACTTTGATTGCTTCTTGAGTTGTTCTTTGTGGTTGTGAACTCTACCTGTATGCCCCAGAGATGTAAGGTGTATCCCAACCCCAGACTCTTCCCTGCGGAAAACGGGGGCAGCAGTCCTCAGAGCCTCTGATGGGAGTTTCTTTCGGGCATGGCAGCAATCTCACTCTGCTGAATGCAGACTTGTGCCAGGTTAAGCCATCACCCTTGAATGCCTTCTCTGTTCTTGTTCCAACGCAGCTTCTAAATTAGAAACCCTACCACCTGCATATGATATGAGCAGGGATTTTGCAACACTGGGAGGCTGAGTCAGGCGTAGGGACAAGAGCCATTTCTGCTGCTGAAAGGCTCAGTTACATTCAGGTGCCCACTGCAATAGTTTCCCTTCTCCCCCCATCTCCCTGGGTTGTGCAATATTGGCAAACTCACTGGTCAGCCTGGTGTCAGAGGAGCAGCCGTCCCAGCACCGGCAGCTCTGTGGGGTCCCGGGTGCTGGCTGGCTCAGCGGGGACTCTGCTCGCTCCCCGCTCATGGCTTTTCCCCCTGTCAGCAACAGTATGTCCAAGGTAAATTACCTCTTTTTGGAACAGCTTTAGTTTGAGCTCAGATTGGCAGCCTCTGTCTTACTGTGAACCTTTTTGATATAGCAGCAGGACACCATCCGGGTAAGGAAAACAGGCTGAAAACACTTGCCGTGCTGTACCCTCTCCAATGGCCCACCACACCTGTGTGTTATATGGACAAAAATTTACTGCTCCCAGTTTCCCTAGACAGTACCCTGCAGGGAAAGCAATCTGGTGCCTGTCCTTCAGATCCAGCCCCTTTTGCCAGTTCTTGCTTTTTAAGCTTCATAGGTAAAATCTAATGGAGCTTGTTAAGGCTGTTCAGATCAGTGGTGGCTTCAGTAAAGGGTCTTGTAAAATAAGAGTGTTTGGGTTTCTGTTATCCTCATATTTAGTTTCCTGTAGACCTTTCAGTACTTTCTGAGCTTGGCGTAGAGCTAAACCGTTCTTGAGGACTAGTTAAAGACTTATTTATTGATACTTTTTCTAGCATCTTGTAAACCTTCTTCTGCCTTTAGCACTGTTAAATGGTGAAGCAAGGAGTTTTACCACTACAATATATCTATGTTTTGTTACAGCAGAAGGAACAGCCCAGTTCCTAACTGAAGGTCTCTTAAGTTGTTCTAAGTTTCCCTGTTTGAATATATGGCATCACCTTGGGATAAGCCCAATGAAGCTTCCAGCAGTTTGCCTGACTGACTTACCTTCCACTCCCCCTACACTGTGTTAGACCCAGGAGTTTCTGCTATGCTCATCCTGGGTCACAGCTTGATCTCTTTTCAGAGGGTAAATCCTACAGCTCCATTAACGTACGGCTGCTCAAGACAGCCCCTTGAAGCAGCCCATGTGGCTCCTCAGCAGGCACGTGGACTTGAAGGCAGCCAAAGAAGGCTCCTGGCACGTTTTCCTCTCAAAAGTGGGGATGAGGGAGGAGGAGGCTGCAATAATTGAGCTGACAAAATTTTTCGTCTCCTGTCTGGGTCCCACTGGGCTCTGAAGAGAGTCGAGAAGTGCCAAGTCCTCAGGCTGGCCCTGTCCCACGCGGAGGCTGCCTTCCAGTGTGGCTCAGGGGCCTCTGCTCAAGGTGATTTTTCAGCATTTTTATTCCATTCTGCACCTCTTGTTCTGGGTTGCTGAAGCTTTCCTGCTGGCTTATATTTTTATGAGGACTTGTCTCACCCATTGGGCTCTGATGACTGGGCCACCTTCCCGTCCCCATTTCCAGAAAAGCCATGCTGCAGCTGAGCCTCACCCGGGATGCCTGGACACAGTCCGGCTCTGCCCCGGCAGACTGCAGCTCCACTGGCAGCTCAGCTCAGCCCTTTCTGGGAAACCTTTTTGCAGACTCTCATTCCTTTTCTCCAAAGCCTCCATCTCTCTCAATTCTTTGGTCCATCTTTGAGCCCAGTGGCCCCTCCGTTGCTCATTTTCTCTTGGCTCGACAGAAATGCTAGCCCTCAGCATTCTCCTTGGAGGTGACATCCCACACCCGAGACCAGCATTGAACCATTTGCCCCAAGCAGCCAGCGGAGCTGCCGGGATGTCCTTGGGGCTTTCCCTGTTCCTGCCTGTGTACAGCTCCTTTGGCTACCTCAGAGCCTTTTTGCATCATATGCTCTGATTTCTCTCACTCCCATCACCCCCCAAAAAATCACCGTCTTTTGGCTTCCCCATGAACCTTCCTCAATTCTCTTACCCCAGGGAAGACCTAAACATCTCCATGCACTCATGCTGACCAATAGGTCCCTTGGATTTTTGTAGCCTTTATTTCTCTTCCCCAAGCCCATTTGTACCAGGCAGTGCCCAAATAAAATGAAAAAATCCAAGGATTGTTCAAACCCTCTCCTCTACCCCATGCCAACAGCCCCGCTTGTGAGGGCAAACAGGTCTTTTGTCCATCATTTTGTTGCTGCACAGTGATGTCCCCTCTATTTTAAAATGTTTTTGTCTGAAAGCAAATTATTAAACAGCTTTTTTGAGCAGACTTGCACCGATTTCATTGCCAAACTCTTGCCGTTTCTACACACTGGAGGCCTGATCCTGGCGGTGCTGAGCCAATTTGCTGCGAGGCACGGTTATGCCTGAGTCCTCAGTAAAGTCTGTTTCGGCGTTGCACAACATGTCTGTTCTCTGGGGGGGCCCTGCGCAATCTGTGATCAGGACAGACGTCTGAGCTTGATCCCACTGGAATGACGTCAAAGGTTGCAATATTGTACCTCTTCCCGGTGCTGGCAGAGCCCAGCCTGGCGACGTGCCGCTGCAGCGGCTGCAGCTGCGCTTGAAGCCGTGTGGCTGCTGCCGGTTGGACCCGCGCAGCACAATTAATAGGTTACCAAATGGCAGCACAGGTGGCCCGTGTTGCTTTGCACGGTGGAGATCTGCTTACATGCCTGGCTCTTCCCTGCAAATTCCTGCTGCTCCAGAAACCTCTGACCGAAAGCAAATGGAAGTTGCTTTTAAAAGGAGCATCTTCCAATGTTGACCTGTGAGCAGATAAAACTCCAGCAAACTCATAGCATTTCCCGTGCTTGGGACTCAGGCTGGCACAAGCAAATGCCATTTATCACGGAGCTGCAGCAGGCAGCACAACAGAGGGTGCCAATAAATCACTGGCTGTGGTTTAGCGCTCATCTCCATGGCACTGATTAGGAGAATAGGAGTACATTACCTATGAGCAGCTGTTTTGAATGCTTGCTGCTGAAGGCAACAGCGACAGTTAAAGCAGCCGCCTCAGCTTGCACCCAACCAGCCGTGGTGAAATAAGGGTGACAGATACACTGCTACACCTGACTGTTTGCAGTAGGGAAGGATTCCCGCTGCTGCAGGGAGGGAAGAGACCGGCATGTCCTCGGGGCAGCACGGACTGGCTTTCCTGCACCCTGAGGCACCCCAGCCTGCTGCACTCCCCAGAGGCTATGGCAGGGCAGGAGAGTTGTGAAACACCGTTGTGCTGCTCAGCAGGACATGATTCATTGCAACCTCTTGGCATCATTACAAGCATTGCCTGCGCCTCGCCGGCCCTTCGCCGGCCCTACCCACTGGTAAGGCGGCTGCTGACATTTCACATCTGCCAGACCCAGTTTCAAGTGGGCTGATTCCAGCCCTAGATCAGTAAAATGATGTTTCTGATTCGGTCGGCTGTGCGCTGGCCCAAGCTACGGTCCATTTTGGCAGCTCTGTGCATAGGTCAGGGGAAAGGAAGGAGTGTTTGACGGTATTAATTTTTATATGAATGTCCAGGCAGTTCTTAGGTTCTTCTTAAAAAGGTGGAGACAGATTAAGAACAGCTCCCAAGTTCTGATTTTGGAAATACTGGGATTTTCCAAGTTGTAAATTCAGTAGGAGGAGTTCCAGCCTGCCTGTGGCCGTGCACAGCGTCCTCTCCTTTAGGCAGCTCAGCACTGTGCAGCAGTAGCTGCACCCTGGGCACTACCGCACGTGGTGAACACCCTGGGGAAAGTAAAAAAAGACGATCTGTAATGTTAGCAGGAACATTTTTGATGGCTCATTAAGTGACGAAACTAGAAGATGTATAAAACTGTATTAAAAAACCCCAACCTTGCTTGGTTTAAAAAAATGTGAGAAATTGGTTTTTAACATGTAGGAGCAGAGGTAACATATCTTTAAAAAAAATTGTAAATTTGAGCTGGAAATAGGACTGAGACAAATCTTGAAAGTAAATATCTAATTACCAGATCAATTTTGATAAAGACCTGGAGTTTGCAATTGATTTCTTTAGCCTCTGCTGAGCCCACCAGTGAAACTCCTGGTTAGTACTGGTGTTGCTGTGGGTCTCATCAGCAAATAACTTACTTACACTTGTGATTATAATCGATTTTGCATGCTAAAAGTGAAAAACGACATCCCAGAACCAGCATCCTTTCTGTCTTCTCTGATAGTGATAACTATCTTATTTCTAGGCGTAAAAGCAAAATTAGTTTTCTTGACTGGTCGCCCCAGCGAGGTTGTGAGAAGAAGGGCTGGTACTACAATACTTTGCTCTTTGCAGGGCAGAAATTGGCCAAATATTTACCTTACGGGCTGTGATATTTAGACAAGAATTCCAAAGAGAATTACAATAGTGAACTTCAGCTAACCCTGACAAGTTTGCATGATCAATGCTTAACCGTAATAAGAGAGCTGATACTTGTTGATTGACAGGAGCCATAGTGTTATCTAGAGAAGCCCTACTGCCTGCATTAGTTCACAGGATGATCACAGTTACATGCATGCTTAAGCAAAAAAAAAAAAAAAAAAGTAAAGTTCTAAATGTTGCCCAAGCATTGGCGTAAATTGGCTGACTGGTCGCCCCAGCGAGGTTGTGAGAAGAAGGGCTGGTACTACAATACTTTGCTCTTTGCAGGGCAGAAATTGGCCAAATATTTACCTTACGGGCTGTGATATTTAGACAAGAATTCCAAAGAGAATTACAATAGTGAACTTCAGCTAACCCTGACAAGTTTGCATGATCAATGCTTAACCGTAATAAGAGAGCTGATACTTGTTGATTGACAGGAGCCATAGTGTTATCTAGAGAAGCCCTACTGCCCCTGCATTAGCAAAGGATGATCACAGTTACATGCATGCTTAAGCAAAAAAAAAAAAAAAAAGTCCAGATCTAAATGTTGCCCAAGCATTGGAGTAAATTGGCTTTGGAGACAAGGGCAGCTGCTGTGCCGTGCCTCTGCAGCAGACAGATCCCAAGTCCACTTGGTCAAATACCTGGTGATGTGCAGAGGTTTAGAGCTATCTTTTCTCCAGGAAAAAATGAATTAGCATGTCATTAAGTAGAGGTTAGGGAAGAATGAAATCATTAAATAAGATGTTGCCCAAGCATTGGAGTAAATTGGCTTTGGAGACAAGGGCAGCTGCTGTGCCGTGCCTCTGCAGCAGACAGATCCCAAGTCCACTTGGTCAAATACCTGGTGATGTGCAGAGGTTTAGAGCTATCTTTTCTCCAGGAAAAAATGAATTAGCATGTCATTAAGTAGAGGTTAGGGAAGAATGAAATCATTAAATAAGATGTGATGTTCTCTCCCATTCAGTGACTACAGGTTCTTCTCGTAGGAGCTGCCATATTCCCTGTGCCACTGGCAGAATTCAGGCGTCCTGAAAAAAAGGCTTTGTCATCATCTTTTTTCTCTAGACTCTTCACCAGATAATCTAAGTGCATTTTATGAACATCAGTTTGTTCAGTATTGTACAGTGTCAAGGTTATTATCCTCAGGGAACAGGTGGAGAAACCGAAGAGCAAGGAGATGAGGTGCGTTGCTTCTGGCCGTATAGACAATTAAATAGTAGCAGAATTGGGAAAGGACATGGTTTCCTCTCAAGCAGTGCTTATGGGAAAAAAATAAATGCCAGTAATCTGAATTTAGCTCTCCGTTATTTCTTGTGACACCAGTAGGGGTGAATATTTTTCTCCCAGACACCTACAGAATAAGAAAGTGTGCATCTTCACATCACAGGATGTATGACTAAATTTCCCCCCAAACTTTTTGACAAGTCCAGGGTTGGTGTGAATGAAAACACTTGCTATGATCACATCTGTATTTTGAGGAAGAATAATCCAGGTCTGAATCAGTGTTTTCTTCATTGCTTACATTGCTACTAAGGATTCATTAGATGAGGAAAATAGAAGATTATATCACAATGGATCATTTTTTAAATGAGCAATCCATTTGTTTCGGGGTTTTCTGTTTGTTTATTTGTTTTTAATTATTCTGCTGAGAATATCTGCCCTGTGACAAGCAAAGCAGTCAGCTCTCAACAGCAGCGAAATAAATCTCAGTCCAGGGCAATGCAAATTGGGAAGAAGCTCCAGAGAGTGGTGCTATTTGAAATAAATTGAGGAATTATTTTGAAAGCTTGCATGGAAGAAGGGAGTTTTGCCAACTATTACAATTGGACTTCAGAGGAACTGCTGAGTGGGTAATTAGTCCCTCAGGAACATGGGAGTCTGGACAAATGTAAGACAGAACAAGAGGGAAAAAAAGTGTATGAAGAATTAACTTTAGAAAACAAGCTAGAACATTAGTCACAGGAGGGATATAACTCAACTTCCATTTAATGTTTATTTCTGTGATGAACAGAAACGTTGTTCTTAACCCCTGTACTGAAGCAGGAAATAGGAACCTTCTCTCTTTTTAAGGCAGCTGGAACTGCCTTACTGAAGTTCATCTCTGATAAGAGGGCGAAGGAGAGGGTGAAGAAATGCTCTGAACATACTGCAAAGCCAGAAAATGGGACTTATACTTGGGCGGAGCAGGGAAAGAAATTACTTGTGGAGCTGGTTGAGATATTATGTAGTGTCTGTTGTGGTCTTCAGTGACTCCCCCATCATGAAGACAGAGCAATTAGCCAAGGTTTAAAAGATAATGCTCCCTCTTACCCCCCTCCAACATGAGTATTTGCTCATGGTCTGTCTACGAAGCACGGTCTCATTTTCCTCTGTGCTGAGCAGCACTCCAGCTGCAAGGAGGTGATTGACCTACCCAACATGTTGGAGGATCTTGGCATACCTCTATGCTGCGTTTACAAAGACTTGATGAAATAAAACTGCAAAGAAAACTCAAAGCATGTGAGACACTGTTGAGGTCATATAGTGCACATGTGGTTGGTCCTGCCCTTCCACAGCTCCTGATTCATAGTCCTATGCTGTAACTATTGAGCTGTAGACTTATTTGTAGAGTTTCTACACTCGGCTTTTGTGGTTCATTGCTCCCATTATTATCTCAACAGCAGCAATTTGCTAATCTGTCCTCTTCGTAGAACAGGACTAGTATTGCTTTGGATGTTTGGTGTTTAGAAAAAAGAAGAATGTAATTCATGTGACTCTGGAGGAGAAGGAAGCTTCGCAAAAACATCTAATATATTCAGGTGTGAATCTATGTAAATGGGTCATAGTCACTGAACTGTGTGTCTGGAGGGTTAACAGTAACCTCACAGCTGAAGGTTCAGGACCAGCCCCCCAGAACTGGATCTTCCCAATTTTGAGGACTTTGTACTTTGGCGCTGTCTTCTCTACTCTATAACCTCCAAAGAGATTGAGTCAACCTCCCTGCTGGGCTGTCACCATAATGCTGGCCAAGTGATGGGGTCCCACTTGCCCGTTCTGCACCAGTACCCCCAGGAGCACTGTCTGTTGGTGCCACAGTGTTGCGTTTCTGACCTGGCGATGCTCCACTGTGACCTGAGTGAAGGTTACTGGTGTTTTCATGTAGGCTCTGTGTTTACTATTTAAGGTGAGCGAGAGGCTCTGGATTCCATCAGTTGTGTCATCTCCATTTCCCAATTCAATGCAAATGGCCAGACAGGCAGGCAGCTCTTCCTTGAAAACATTCAAATTCTCGAGAGGTGTGCCAGTTTCTGGCAGACTCAGTGTTGGCAACACACGATGGACACGACATGGTCATAGTTGTTCATTCCTGTAAACATTGTCTTCAAAATCACCATCTCCTCTCACCACCTTGAGCCACTTCCCTGGAGTGCTCAGCACAAGGATCCTGCACAAACACACCCAGCTCTGGCGTATTCCTTCCAGGAGAGGGCAGGGGAATACAGTTTATTGCAGATCCACTTCTGAACTGGAGCTAACATTCATCATGTCCCTGATCTTCCTGTACGTCTTCCAGTCTATTTTGCTTTCCTAAACTTGGATGAGCAGAGGTAGGTGCTGAATAACCTCGAAGTGAGTCAGTGGGTTTTGTCACATTTACAGACCTGCCTGTCCCTGAGTCATCTTCAGGAGGGATAGCTTGGACCAGGCTGCTCCTCTTGCTCTTGAACCTCTCGGAGTGAGCCTCGTGTCACGTTGAAGGCATCGGCTCCAGTACATCTTTGGGACCGGGGTTTAAACAGCTGAGCCCCAGCTCTTCTGCTTCATCTCACCATCAAGCCGGGGGAGGCAGTGATGGGACAACTTGTCTGTCACACACTCAGCACACCCATATCCCTGCAGAAGGTGGTCTGATTCCCTTGGACGTTCATAATATTAGCAGGTGCAGCTCTGCTCATGGGTGCTTTTGCCAATAGGTTAAAATGCAGGGGTTGTGCATGGAAATCTGAGGTTAGAACTGGACCTGATTAAAGATGGCCTGGAGAAACAGCAGCCAGAAAGTCAGCTGACATTTTCTTTCTCAGTATCTTAATGAACAGAAAGTTGGGGAGAAAATCAGAAACTCTCCCCAGCTCCCACTGTCTTTAATAGTCCAAAAGGCATTAACATAAAAAATCCTAAAATTAGTTTCTTCCATTTTATCTCCCCCTAGACCTATGACTCCAACTTGAAAAGACAACATAATTTCCAAACTAGTGAAAGAAAGAAAAAATAAAAAATCAATAAACAGTCGGCTCTGCAGCACAGATGCCCTTGTAAGGCCAAAGAAATTAAGTCCTGATATTGCTGTTGCCATTTCCACCTTGTCCTGCAGAACCACAGTCAGGGATAAACATATCCTTTGTGTCAATATTTCTGTAGTACCGAGAGAACTTGCAGTCCTTATCTGCAAGTGTCAAGGACTGCTAAGTTAAAGTGATCATAGCATTATTGGAGAGTCTGACAGGCTTTGTTATTCCTTCTGTGTCCGTGTAACTGTTCCAGTGCTGAAAGCTGCAGCCCAGAGGAGCTCAGCCGGACACGGCCATCGGCTTTGTGGCACATGGGAGGGATCCATCTGCAGGAGGCTAATTAAAAAAAAAAATTCCAAAATAGAATTTGCACTTCCTTTTAATTTTTTCTTTGCCTGATTATTTTTCCTTCTCTCATTGGAAAAGAGCAGGCTTGATTCGTAAATCACATGGAAATGTGCAAGTAATCAATTCAGCCTGACTAACCCTTGTTTTGCCAAGTGGCCGGTTGGCTCATCGGATTACTAATAGTTTGCTGCTGTAGTAAATGGAGAATAGCAGGGGCTGGGGCAGAAATACCACAGCTGACCTCTAAAGACAGCAAAGCACTTACCCTGTGCAACACAATCCCTCTTTTTGCCCATCCATGAAGTTCAAACACTTTCCCTTTCAGTCCCTTCAAAAACAAGAAGTCATTTCTAACACAGAGCTGCGCAAACAACGTACAGAAGATGGGAAAACCCGAGGCAGGAAAAATCAGCCTCTGCACAGCCACATATGGAGAGGCAAAGTGTGGGCAGAGCCAAACAATTCTTAGGTGTAAACTGTTGAGCATGGAGCGGATGAGCCTTTTGCTGCCTTTCCCACCTTTGATAGGTCTGTGCTACGTGGCATAACAACTTGGGAACAACTTCAGCCGACCGTTTCTTTTTAACTTTATAATACAGTGCTATTATTATCTTGAGGAAAATTTTAAAAGGCTTGAATGCCGAGGTTTATTTGCCTTTTCTGACTGGATCTTTAACATACAGCCATCAGACAAAAGCCAATGAAAAGGACCTTAACTTTACGTTAGCCCTGGTGTTTGACTGGGCTGTAGGAACCAGTTTGACTGAAGTTCTCTCCCGAAAGGTGGCAAAAGAGAGAATGGAAAATCCCCAAGCAGGACCAAGGGACAAAGGTAATACTAGATTTTAAAAGGACTTCGCAAAAAGATGAACAGAGGGAAGGAAATCTCTTAGCGATGCACAAAAAGGATGGGGCAGGGGAAAAGACAAATGTATTTTATAGTAGGGAGCGGGGGCTCAGTTTTGCTGCAGTACCAAATGAAGGATGCTGATGTGAGACGTCGGTCAACTGCACAAAAATTCATTCCCAAAAGCCTGTTCCAGCCCAACAGTCATTCCTGGTTCTCATGAAAGTTGGCAGCCAAAAGTGATCAGAAGTCATCATATTTGTCTAGATCTGTGCATTTCTCCTGCTGTTAACAAAGGCTTGTAGTGTTTCCAAAGCCTTGAGCAAAACTTAGATGCATGTTGATTTGCTTTCACTATCATGGGGGTCCGAAGAATTAATCAGTAAACCAATTGACAGCTTGAGAAATGCACTCAGATATCCCTGAGGGATGGAGAAGTGGCTGAGTCAGCCCAGAGGCTGGCACCTGCCACTGTAGCTTGTAATTCTCAATTTTGGGTTTAAGCCCCAAAGTGCTCCTGCGGACCCCAAAACCAGGACTGTGGTTGGAGGCCCTCACAGCAGAGTCATGGGTAAAACAGTGTGATCATCCTGGGAAAGAAAATTTCACAGATAAAATCTCTGCTTAGAAAAGCTGCTGTAGAGGATGAACCTGTGGATGTGTTTCACCAAGGATGACCCCAGATCCGGGCTCCAAGTGACAGTGACTTTTGCATGTTTTCTCATTATTCTCTGTTGTACGATGACGGGTTGGTGCAGAAGTGAAATTCTTTATGCTAAAGTGAAATATCAGAACTTGTGCTATCATATATCCTGTTTGTTTGTTTTTAATGTGTCCTTTGTCTCTGTCTAGAAATTTTGTCTGGGCAGAAAAAGAGGACTTTGCATATTTGTCCAGGGTGTCCTGATGTCCAATAGCCTGGTCAGGGCAGTAATTTCTACAAGAGCGCTGGACACCCAGAAATGCCTAAGGCACAGTCACTGAACATATGCACAAGGGCTTTGCTGAAGTTTCCCAGCGCAGCTGATCCTATGTGCACGGCAAAGGGGATCTGGACATATGCAAAAAGTTTGGTGTATCCAGAACTTGTCACACAGTGTGTAAGCGAGCTCAGGTCAGGGGTTCATCCTGGATGCTCTGGACTCACTTCCCAAGCACTGTGTGCTGCCTGCCTGCATTTTTAATATTTTTTTTCCAGAAAAATCTCAGGGAGAAATACAGAAGCCCTAGTTACACTTGCCTGATTATTTCCATCGCGTTTCACCTCCCAATGATCGCTGTTGCCTTATATTGAATGGGTAAGATGCTCTGTAGGGTTCTTCAGGTGTGAAAAAGCATCGGATCCCTCCTCCATTGCAGTGCGCAGCTACACAAGGGCTGGTGCTGGCACAAGGGAAGGTGGCTGGGCATCTCCTCTAGCAGCAGCAGCACATGTTTGGATCTGTTTGAGCACACCGAAAACATCACATCTTCGTATCGCTAGCTTCAGCAACAGCTAACAGCGCGGTCCTGCAGCTGTGTAGTGGGCAATGCACCCAGCCTTGAGCGGTACTTTTAGGGGAGCGAAAAGGTTGCGGGCCTGGTAAAATGGATGAAACTTGAGAAGCAGAACTGGGACACACACCATTTTATTTCCCTGTAAGGTAAATATGGGATTTCACTGCCTCTCCAGCAATTTAGAGAAAGTCAGGAACTACTGTAACTAAAATATAAAGAAATCGTCTTTTGCATGTGGAAAAACAAAATTTAGAGAAACTTCTAATGTGTCCCAATGCATATGTAGGTCATAATAATGATAAAATTAAGACTGTAACTTCTAGTTGTTTTCATGGTAATAAAAATCATAAGGGAATTTCATCTCTGTACAGCCAGCAATTCAAATTCCATTTAAGCCCAGCCTTGAGGGCTTGGGATTTTAGCTGTATCTGAATCTCATGCCCTTTGCATTGCATCAAGCTAAGCTTCACCTACTCAGGGAACAGGGTTTTTACTTGAGAGAAGACAGTAAAGCGAGGTTTGCCAAAAATCTATTTTGGGTAAAAATATTTAAGGCCAGTGTTTTTACTGATGTAATGCTTTTTACATCAGTGAAGTTACACTAATGCAGAATTTGGCCCTGATGTTTTTGTACAAATATAGTCTCTAGGAATTTGATGAGTGTGTATTTATGCATTATTGATGGAGATAACATGGAGAGGAAGAGTGAGGTCTGTGCATGAGAGCAGAGCCCTGAGCACCCCCGGGCCCTTTGGCGATACCCACTGGGGTGAGGCAGCACCTGTGGGGTCACCTCTGTGCTGCTGCTGGGCTGTGTCTGCCGTGACTTGTTGAGGCTGAACGTCCTCTTGGGAAGAGGCCAGTTTATGTTTGCCAAACTGTGAGATGTGTTTCTGGCAATTCTGAAGCAATGCAGGCAGAGGATATTTTTGCCAGTTTAAGGCCCTGGGCTGGAGTTGAAAAGAGAAGAAACTGCGGCTTGGTTCTGCCACAGACATTTGGTTTGATCCTCTGTGCCTCAGTTTCCCCTCATAAAATCGTCAAATGAGGGGATACAAATAATACTTAATTTTTCCTGCAGGACAGCAATTTGCAGCCCTGAGGCCCGCAGCCCCTCGGTGGGAGAGTCAGTATGGTGCTCTGTGCCATGTAGCCCTTAAAAAGGGTGCACAGACCTGTTGTCACAAGACTGCATTCTGGTATCTCGGACTGCACCTTCCCAAGGATCTGAAAAATGAAAAACTGAATTTGAAAAACCACTGACCGAGCAGAAAAACTCACTGCTGCTGCAGCTGGCACCCCTGCATGCTTCCTCAGCTGGGCTTCACCTCTGCAGGAGTTAAACACGGATCCTGATCCATGCTGAACATTGCATAACTACAGTGTGTGTATATATATATAAAAACCCGAATATATATGTATTTATATAAAAAAAATAGCAATGACTGTAATAACACTGGGGGGGTACCCAGAACCCAATACTTTCCAGCGTGCTGGAAATCACCCCATCAAGCTTTTTGTGGGTTTTTATTTTCATTTCCATTGCTGTGTTTGCATTATTCTGATCGTTCCTGGCGTTTTCTCCCCCCTCCCCGGCTTGCAGAGGAGTTCAGGTAAGGGTGTGCGAGGGGCCCGGAGG